>NW_016827299.1:1098250-1116528 GCF_001698545.2 Rhinopithecus bieti
GGGCGTGGTGGCACATGCCTATAATCCCAGCTACATGGGAGGCTGAGGCAGGAGAATTGCTTGAACCTGGGAGGTGGAGGTTGTGGTTAGCCAACATCATGCCATTTCACTCTAGTCTGGGCAACAAGAGCGAAACCCCATCTCAGAAGAAAAGAAAGAAAATTCAAACTGTCAAATATAAAATGAAAATGAGACTCTTCCTTATCTCTGACCATGTTCTTCTGTCCAAGAATAAATTCTATTAGCTGTGTTGTTTATTCACCCTTCCAAAACTGGGATCATACTCTACGCAGTATTTTGCAACTTGCTTCAATCGCTTTGCATCTCTGAGAATAGCTCACACAGATCTAGCTCATTATTTTAAATGAATACCTAGACACTCATAGTTTATTTACTTGATCAAACCTCTATTGATTGGCATTTAATCAGTTTCCAGTTGTTTGCTCAGGCAAACAAAGTTGCCATATATTTGTATATTTATATTTGGATACATAAGACAATTGCTAGCCAAAAGCGACCAGCCAGCCAGATAGCGCCAAGTATAGAAGTGCAAGGCTGAAAGATAGAGATCAATCTTCTCCAAAATGAAAGCATCAAATTTGACTACCATAAACATTAAATTGGATTGTCTATTTCTAGACATTCTTACATGGTCTATTATGCAATTTTTTAATCTTAATTTTTTGTCTGGGTGTGGTGGCTCATGCCTGTAATCCCAGCACTTTGGGAGGCCAAGGCCAGTGGATCTCTTGAAGCCAGAAGTTTGAGACCAGCCTTGCGAACATGGCGAAACCCCGTCTCTATTAAAAATACAAAAATAGCCGGATGGCCCACACCCGTGACCTCAGCTGCTTGAGAGGCTGAGGCACGAGAATCGCTTCAACCTGGAAGGTGGGAATTGCAGTGAGGTGAGATCGCGCCACTGCCCTCCAGCCTAAGCAACACAGCAGGACCCTGCCTCAAAAATAACAATAATAACATAATAAAAAATAAATCTTAATTTTTTTAAAAGATGAGTCTATTAGGAATAAATCTGCATATTTTAGATTTTGTTTGCTCATTTGGGTTTCTTAATGTTAATTTCTTCATATTCAGTGACAGTGGTTTGTTTTACATAACTTGCTTTTTCTTCTTATAGTTTCACATACTCTTTGTGAATTAAGATTCTGAACCATTTTCTTTTCATATATGTTGCAATCATTTTCCTCTTTTTTTTTCTGGTATGTTGTGACATTAGTTACTTAGGCATTGATGCTTCCTCTCTTTTGTTTTCTTGAGGGGGAAAGTGTGCAATAAAGTACACAGTAAAGTATACACACACACACACACAAACTTAAGTGCAGAGTTTGGTAAATTTTTACGCTTGTATACACCTACATAACCACTATCCAGGTTGCGATATATAATATTTCTAGCACTCCAAAATGTTTCATCTTGTTCTCCCTCCCACTGCCATCACAAGTTAGTAATTACCCAAAGGTAACTAACTACTGTATGACTTCCATAGCCATAGACTTTTGGCTTATTTTGAATTTCTCATAAAAGGAATAGTAAGTATATGCTCTTCTGTCTCTGAATTCTTTCACCCAATTGTGGTTGTGAGATTTTTTTTCATGTTCAGTGTTTCAATCTATTTTTTGTTTTTACATTTTATGTACTGTTCCATCACGAATATAGTAAAATTTGCTTGCCTGTTCTACTCTTCTTGGTTATTGGTGTTGTGTCCAGTTTTGTATTACTGCAAGAACTGCTTTAAACATGCTTGCACATGCTTTTTGATGGACATAGGCACTCAATTCTCTTAAGTAGATATCCAGGAATGAAATTGTTGTTTCATAGGATATACATTTTTAAACTATAGGTAATGCCTATCAGTTTTTCAAAGTTGTCCATCAATTTACAATTCTGTCAACAATCCAACAGCATTCTAATTGATACACATCCTCGCCAATATTTAACCTTGTCAGTCTTTTGAGTGAGTGGATATTGTAGCCATTTGGGTAGATGTGTACTGGTGTCTCATTTTGGTCTTAATTTGTTTTTCTCTGATAACTAATGCTATTGAAACCTTTGTATTGGCATTGTCTTTTGTGATGTTATCAACTCAAACATTTTCAGCCATTTTTGTATTGAACTTTAATTCATTTTTACTTTTTTAAATAAAATATTGTTATAATTTGTCACACTTATATATTGCAAATATCTTATGGCTTTTTTATCTCTTAATATTGCCCTTTGATAAACAAAATAATTTAATGCATAATTTTCAATCTTTTAATTTTCACACTGAGTTTTGTATCCAGTTAAAGCATTTTCCATATATGAAGATTACAAAGATAGTTTTACATTTTCTTCTATTAGAACATTACTTTAGGTTTAATATTAAGGTTTATAAAACATTTTAAATTAATATATGTATATGGCGAAAGATGGGGTTAAGGTGTTTTGTTTTGGTTTGTTTGTTTTTCCATGTGAATATTTATTGATTAAGCACATTTATTGAAAAGACCATATGAATTGTAATGAGCTTTTACCACACATCAAGTGCTTATGCATATGTGTATCTCTTTCTGGATTCTAGTGATTCTGAAAGTCGTGAAAAATACTATAAAGTTATTTGTCTTTTCACTGTGTTGGTATTTATACTGATGATTATACAATACCAATTGTGGTTAAAATTGATGGAGACATAGTATGAATCAAGGCAGTGAAATTAGACAATAATAGTTGTCATGAGTCATTATTTATTTGTTGCTTAGCACATGAGGGAAAAATGACAATTTCACTTTAGAATACCTTGATGAATCAGAGAAAATGATTAAGTTCTTTGAATCTTGATCTTGATTACGCATCTTAGACAGTTTGTGTGAAACAATGTGAAGTATGCATAAAGCACTTCTGCTGCATACTAAAGTGTACTGAGTATCTCAAGAAAAATCATTTGTCCTATTATTTGAATTGAAAACTAAAATTCGCTTTTCTTCAATAAAAATTCACTTGCTTGAAAGAATGTCTGAGAAACAAACCATAACTATTTGGCAGACATTTTCTCAAAACTGAAAGAAATTCCTTTTGCTTCAAAAGAGGGCTCAAGAAAACAGCTGCCCATGTTAAAATAAAACTTTAAGCAAAAAATGAAAATTTTAAAAACAGTGTTTACCACTATGAGATTGACAGCTTCCTGATATTTAAAGAGTTTTCCAATGAGATTGGTGGTGATTTTTAATGAATGTGATCTTTTAGATAGCATATAATGAAATATGTCAATATTTGGAAATCTGCATAGCAATAAACTTTTTTTCCCCAAATGAACAAGGCATGATTATAAGACCATGCATGGGTAAATGTTTCAGTCAAAATACAAGATAATCCTGTGGATTTCAGTGTAACAGCAGATAATAGAAGGTTCAGATTTTACTTTGCAACAAGCCTTTATAAAACTACTATTTGTTCGGTGTTTATGAGTAATTGAAGAGTATATACAAATATCTAAAAGTACTATTTAACTACTACTCTCTTTTATGACTAGATATCTGTTTAAGGCTGGTTTTCTCCATATTCTTCAACCAAAACAACATATCACATGGATTGAATGCTAAGCACAAATAAGCATCCTTATGCTTCACAAATGCACTCTATGTTTTATTTGCCCAGTGAGGCTGCTGCTCTCCACCGCTTAGGCTCTAATTGCCATCACCATTTTGGAAAATGCTATCATGAAGATCTAAGGTGAATCTGAAACTTACCTATGTAATTACCTTCTCTCCAACATTATAACCCTGCATCGGTTGGCAATGGTTGGTACTCAAGACCTGCAATGCAATTTCTAATTTTCTCCAGCTCTTTTCACTGTCTATGCCAATAGGGTAAATTTGATACCAGTTACAACATCAAGACAAGAATGGAATGTTACTTGCCATTTGTTTTTAAAATTAGTTTTAAAATAAGGTTTGTCAAAAGAGACATTTACTACTTTATATAATCTATTAATTTATTATTTTCTCTCTAAGATATGTATTTTATGTTTCTTTAGAAAAACCTCTGCTATCTGATAATGAAATAAACCTTGTCATAAAACTCACGAACATTTTCCTCTTTCTCTCCTTCTCTCCTTGCCATCTTTGTCTTAATTTAACATTTTTAAAGTAATGGCACAGACTGTGTAAAATTGTTGCTCTTTAAATATTTAGTAAAATTCTCTAGTAAAATCTTGGCCATAGTGCTTTGTTTTTCTGGAGCTTTTAAATTACAAATTCAGTTTTTATTGCTTAAAGATCTATTCAGATTATCTAAACTTGGATGAATTTTGTTATCTCGTAGTTTGGGAGAATTAGGCTATTTTTTCAAAGTTTCTGAAATTATATGTATTGTCATTCATATTATTTATTATCCTTCTATTTTTTGAGGCATCTTTGTTATTTTTTTTCTTATTGCTTCATTTTGCCCTTCTATTTTATCTTGCTCTCCTGTTTTTAGTTTCTTGGAGTAAGAACTTGCTGTATTGAGATGTTTGCTTGTTTTAACAGAAGCAGGTAGTGCTATAACTTGCTTTCTCAGCTCCGCTTTAAGTGCATCCCACAAATGTGGATAAGTCGTGTTTTTATTTTCATTTTCTTTTGATTTCTATGTTTATCTTCATTTTCTTTCAATAAACATTTCTTTTACACATGGGTTATTTATAAGCATGTGGTTTAAATTCTATATATTTAGCTGGGCATGGTGGCTCACACCTGTAATCCCAGCTCTTTGGGAAGCTGAGATGGGAGGATCACGTGAGGTCAGGATTTCGAGATCAGCCTGGCCAACATGGTGCAACCCTGTCTCTCTACTAAAAATACAAAAACTTAACTGGGCATGGTGGCCTGTGCCTGTCATCCTAACTACTCGGGAGGCTGAGGCGGGAGATTTACTCAACCCCAGGAGGTGGAGGTTGCAGTGAGCTGAGATCATGCCACTGCACTCCAGCTTGGGTGACAGGGCAAAACTCTGTCTCAAAAAAATAAATACAATAAATAAATAAATAAATAAGTAAATAAACAAGCAATAAATAAGTAAATAAATAATATATATTTGGAGATTTTTCTTGTTGACTTTCCGTTCATGATTTCTTATTGGGTTCTACTTCAGTCAGAGAACACTCTCTGTGTGGTTTTATTCTTTAGATTGTTGAAGTTGGTTTTATGATCCAAGCTCCTGTCCTTTTTGGTGAATATTTCATGGGCACCTAAAAAAATTCCACTTTGTTGGACCAGTGTTCTATGTATGTCAATGAGATCCTATTATTTGTGTGTTCAGATTTATATCCTTGCTTATTTTCTATCTGTTCTGTTAGTTACTGGGGAAGTAAGGGATTGAACTTCTCCACCATTTTGGGTTTTTCACTTCTCTTTCAGCTCGATGTCAGTTTTTACTTCATATATTTTGAGACTCCATTGTTTGGTATGGACACATCTGGATTATTATAAATTCCTGTTGGATTGATTCTTGTATCAATATATAATGTAATTCTTTGTCTCTAGCAATTTATTTTTGTTCCAAAATCTACTTTACCAGATGTTAATATAATCACTCCTATTTTACTTTAATATTTACACACTGTATATTTTCTAGCTTTTTACTTTCTACTTGTCTAAGTCATTGAATTTGAAGTGAGTTCCTTAAGAAAAATTCTTTGCTTTTGACAGATTTCTTTAGTCATTCTTAAGGGTAAGTTTGCTAGCAACAATTTTTTTTTTTTTTTAAGTTTTCCACCATCTGAGAATGTCTTCTTTTCTCCTTAACAGCTAAAGATTTATTTTGCTGAATATGGAATTTGCAGTTCACTGTACTTTTCTTTCAGCATTTCAAAAATGTTTTGTCATTTCCTTCTTGCCTCTGTGCCTTCAGATAAGAAATCAGCTGCCATTCAAATTGGCGTTTCCCATAGGTGAGGCGTTATTTTGAAGCAGTATATTTCCCTGATCCCTTCACAGGACTCGCAATAGGGGTGCCTCATTTACCCAGCACACAGCTTTCAACTTTTTGCAGGAAAGAGTGTGCTAGTAAACAAGGCACGAACTGGAGTCCATGAACACTGGAACCAGCCAGTTGCTTTGGTGCTGGCAGGAGTGAACTCCATTTACTCTGACCCGCTGTTCTCCACCCCTTGGGGGAGGGTGCGCACAGTTGAGCAGGTGCAGGAGCCAGGGTGAGCGCTTTTAGACCCTGCCAAAGTGAACTCCTTGCAGGCTCCACAGCAGCATGCGGGGGTGTGCCCACAACCCCTGAAGCCCCAGAAGGAGTGTTATAGTGGTCTTTCAGCTCTGCCATCCACAGATGGCTGAAGTGTTAACAGCTCAGTGAGCCCTTATGCCTGTGAGGGCAAAGGGCAAGTGTGATAGCCTTTTGTATCTGCATTCATGACATGTGAGCTCCTGTCCGGCATCCAGGAGAAATGAAGTCACATGAGTGAATTGAAGGATAGTAAATATCAGGGATTTTATTGTCAATAAAAGTGGCTGTCAGCGGAAAGGGGAGCTGAAAAGGGGATGGGACAGGAAGGTAATCTTCCCCTGAAATCCGGCCATCTCCAGCCAGATTCTTCTCTGAAGTTATACCATCAAGCTGTCCTTCTGAAGTCAAGCTGCTTCTCTCTGAAATCCAGCCATAGTCTCTGCTGTCCAGCAGCTCCTCCTCTGTCTGCCAGCTGAGCCTGGGGTCTTCATAAGCACAAGATGGGGACCAAGGCGAGCCATGGGTGATTTTGGAAAAGGCAATATTCAAGCAGGAAAACAGGGATATATGTTCTCACTTTGGACTGTAGTCTTTGGCTTTTGAGCTTAAGGATAGGTCCCTGATAAGGGATCTTTGTCTTCCTAGAATTTCTGTGCATCCTGTCCCCATCAGTTTCTCTCTTGCTGCTCTCAGGACTTTGTCTTCAGTATTCTGAATTTCAGTTTTAGAAGTGTCTTTGCTTGGATGTCTTTGGTTTCTTCATGTTTAAAATTTATTGAGGTTCTTGAATCTGTAGGTTTGTATCTTTCACTACATTTGGAAAGTCTTTACCCATTATCTCTGTAATACCCCTTCAGCACCACTTCTTAGTCTGCACCTTGAAACTCCAGTGATATAAACGTTGGACCTTTTGTTGTTTCTTATGGATTTCTGAGGCTCTATTCATTTCTTTTTCAGTCAGTTTTCTTTTGTTAGATTAATTCTGCCGATCAGTCCTCAAGTTTATTGATTTTGATACCTTTTATAGAGCCACTATTACTAAAACCATCAGCCAGATTTATTTTTATTTTGTTTTTGTCTTTATGGTCATATAACTAAAATCTGGTTCTTTTTTTGTAATAACTTGTATTTCTTTGCTGAGATTTTTCATTGTCTCATTTGTTGAAAGAGAACTTGTAATTGATATTGAAGCCTTTTTATGCAAGTTGTTTTAAAACCCTTATTGGATAATTCAAATATCTGATTCATCTCAGTGTTGGCTTCTGTTGATTCTCTTTTCCCATCTAAGTTGTTATTTTTCTGGTTCTTTTATGATAAGTACATTTAAAAAATATATATCTATCATATATCATATATATGATAGAATACTATTCAGCCTTAAAAAGGGGAGAAATCTTGTTGTTTGCATCAATATGATAAATCTAGAGGACGTTATGCTAAGTGAGATAAGCTAGGCACAGAATCACAAATACCACATGATATCATTTATATGTGGAAATTAAAAATGTTGACCACAAAGAAGTAGAGAGTAGAATGATGGTTACCAGAGGCTGGAGTGAGGTAGGGATAGGGAAAAGGGAGATGTTAATCAAAGTGTACAAAGTTTTAGTTGGAGTAATATACTTTAGCAATTTATTGAAGAGAAAGGTGACTATAATAAGTAACAATCCATTATATATTTTGAAAAATAATCTGTATCCTGGATATTTTGTATTTTGTGTTAGAAGATCCTGGGTTCCCTTTTAATCTTTTGACAGGCAATCCCCTATTTAGGTTTTGCATGCAAGTCCTGATTTACATTTGTAGGCTATTGTTCCAATGAGAATTTAATTTTCAAGCCTTTGCTGTGTTATATTGGTCTACTTGGTTCATCTGGGGCAACCAGGGATTCACTCACTCCTGCTGGTTTTGCCTAAGGAGAAAAAAGGTGTTTCCCCAGGCCCAGCAGCCCTAGTGTCTCTCAGTGAAGGAGTGGAGTTGTAGGCCTACTTGGCTAAGGAGACTTCCTTGTGACATGGTCTTTCATTCATTGCCCTTGCTGTTCAGCCACTCTGATATCTCTTGGTGGGGGAGGAAAGTCTTAGGGAAGATAATTCTTGTTCTAGCCTCTAACCATTAGCAGAATTCTGGAGTGATCTCTCGTTGCTAGTAGTAGTAAGCTCATATGGTGCTTTCAGGAGAGTTCCTGTTTGATCTGGGGAAGGAAAAAGCCTAGTGAGGTGCCTTCTGTGGCTAGATTGGAGTCAGAAAATGCTGAGTCTGCATCACTTTATTTATGTTGGTAGCTGATTGGGTTGGGGAGAGTGGGAGACAGGTGTAAGTCCACCTGTGCTTGTCTTACTTCCACTGTACTGGGTTCTCAAACCAGTGCTTCTTTCTCCTTTCACTTTTGTTTGTTTGTTTTGAGACAGAGTCTCACTCTACTGCCCAGGCTAGAGTGCAGTGTTGCGATCTTGGCTCACTGCAACCTCCACCTCCTGGTTCAAGTGATTCTTCTGCCTCAGCCTCCCGAGTAGCTGGGACTACAGGTATGTGCCACCATGCCCAGCTAATTTTTGTATTTTTAATAGAGACGGGATCTCACCATGTTGGTCAGGCTGGTCCCAAACTCCTGACCTTGTGATCCGATTTCTCCTTTAGTTGCCTCTTACGTTGTTTCCAGTTTACAATGTAAGTACAACTTAGCCTGAGGAATTGGGAGAAATAAATGTATTCCATCTCTTCTGGACCAGAGTCCTAAAAGAGTCATTTTTTGGCAACTTCAATTCTATGATTTTATTTTCTTATCCAAGTTTATACCACAGACTGCACAATATACATTTATTTTCTCTCTGTCTTGAAATAAACTAATTTATTTATTATTATGACTACTGATTTATTATAATTCAGGAGTGGCCTAATTGAATTAAACTCAATAATAATTATTTTAAGGTTTAAAATACTTTTATTAGGATGGGGTCACTGACACCACAAAGTAATTCTTTTATACTTAAAGTTTCATTGAAATTATAAGAATACTACTAGAAGAATTATAAATTCTATTTATGTATAACTTTTCAGAAGCACTACTATAATTTATAGTTTATATGTCTATATCACAGATATATCAACATAATCTGTACACAAATAGATGAAGCATATTATTTTTGTTATGAAGAAATTGTTCTTCTATAAAAAAATCTAAAACATATTTCCATGGTAAGGATGCTAATCTTGGAAAGCCAAAGTGTAATTTTTCCCAAATGCTTTCATGTCCATCTGTGAAACTACTAAGCCTTCTAATATTATTTCAGCCAATCTTTAATGTAAGCATTCAATATTTGACTTAGAAATTCAATTTTTGTAAATTTTTCTCACCAATACTGAGTGAGATATATATCTGAACAACAGAATAACACTGAGCTCATTAAATATTATGTGCTAGATGGTATTTACAGTTTTTTTTGACTTTTAGACTAGGAGTAAAATAGTATTCCATCTTTTTTAATTTTAAGAATTTTGAGCGTTTCTTTTATAAGTTATGATTTCCATTTCCATCCTGAAAACCATAGATATAAAACAAAGAATGTCTGCTATCTTGGAGCATAAGGTGGCTATTCCTCTCTAAAGTCTTCTACTCAGAGTGCTGTCTGCTAGCACACAGGGTCTCTGTTAGAAAGATCTACAGTATTGTTTTCTGTCCTCCTCAGTCTCTTTTAAATTTTTTTCCGAATTGCTTCTCCCCTCCAACATCTGTGACAACTCTTCTAAAGATTGGCTAGTATCAAAGACAAGAAGAACTGATAACTTCAGTTGTTTCTAATCTCCCTGATGGATTCTCTGAGAGAAGAAAATACAAAAACCCTTGGCTACCTTCCTGGAAAGGAGCAAATGCAAGATTTTTCAAATTGTTGCATCAATACATTATTTTACCACAGTGAATAAAATACAAGATAAAATCAAATGCTTAAATCAGACAGTACATCTTATAAAACAGGGGATTATGGGTAAGGAGTGTGACTTGACATGCAGTAGGATCAGATTAGGTGCAGCAGAGAGATGCATTTTGAAATTACCCATATGATGTGAGGCTAATGATAATCAGCAAAATAGCATGGCCACGATGTTAACAACCAATGGTTTCATATGAAATGAATGAAATGAGTTAAAGTATATCTAATTTTTTGTTTTCTAATTATGGGCTCGACATATAAAATATAGGTTGGAATTCACAACTTGTGAAGACATAGCGATGAGGACTGACAAAGTTAAGTAATGACAAATTATGATGGGATAATTGTATCGACAAATATAAAAGTGGAATGAAATGAGATGACCTTTATGCCCCTTATATTAGTGAATATGTCACTGTAAACTGTATGATATTATAAGTACCCTGATTGGATGCTTGCTAGCGTCTTAAAAATGCCATTAGTGACCTCTTTTGAAAAGAATATTTGATAGCAAACAAGTGACAAAGATCAAAGATAATGAAAAAAAAAAAAAAGACCCATCTGACTTAGGAAATAGCAATAGCTACTGTTGTAAATGCTATAGTCATGGACAATCTTTAATGTTTAGATGTTAACACAAGAATAAACTTGATTTGTATTACATGATATTATTTTGAATAAGAAACTATAAAAGTTATATTATCTAAGTGAGAAAGTTTATTCTTTTCTTCCTAACATATCATGACAAAAATATTGTAGTTACATACAAGCTGAGCTGAGATCCCTGCCTGTAAGACTGTAACATTTAACACATTTATGGTCTGTTTACACAAAGTAAGCTATAAAGTATTTTCTGAGGGGAAAGTTACCAAAACCCAACTCAACAAACAAAAAGCAAAGCAAAACCCCCCAGAAAAAATCTTTTTCCATCATGCTAAGTGCTATATTAAATGTGATGCTAAATCTTCCTTTTCATTTTGTCATTTCTAGGGATGACTCACATCTTTATAAGCCATCTATAAGGTATTTATGAATTATCTGCTCTGTAATTATCATTGCTCCATACATATTTTGTCCACCAAAATTTGCTCAGTATGGATTCATTTTAATTATACATCTTATATAATCATATTGCATATTAGGAATGCATATTAAGACTGTCTATCTAGAGGGGTTACCAATGCAGGCTTTGGAGTCTTACTGCCCGGCTATTTGCTACTGTGAAACCTTGAATAATAGATTTTCTCTCTGCAACTCTCACTTTCTTCAACTCTAAAATGGTGATAATAATAATATATAACTCATATAATTAATTATGTATATTAAAGGAAATTTTTTTACTATTATGACTTTTAACTGACACATAATAATTGTACATATTTATGGGGTACAGTATAGTATTTTGATACATTTATGCAATGTATAAGAATCAATGCATATTCATTCCCTCTAACTTTGATCATATCTTTGTGTTGGAAAAATCTACTCTTCTTGGGATTTGAAAATATATAATAAATTATTGTTAATATAGCCATCTTATAGTCTTACAGAACACTAGGACTTATCCCTTCTACCTTTCTGTACTTTTGTATCTGTTAATCAACCTCTGGCTATCCCTCCCACCCTTTCCTTTCCTTGCCTCCAGTTACCACTACTCTACTCTGTACTTCTATGAGCTTGACCTTTTTAGCTTCCACATGTGATTGAGATCATGTGGTATTTGTCTTTCTCTGCCTGGTTTACTTCATTTAACACGATAAAAGAAAATAATTTATTTCCAATGCTTAACGAGAATCTGGAAAATTACTCTATGTAGTGTGAATATGTTGAGAAGCGGACAATTGTATAATACAACTTGAAGTCATGGTAGAAAATTATTGTAGTGTCCTGATCCTTCACATATCTTCAGCTGAGCTCCCCATAGTCCTTTAAGTTGAATCCAGGGTGTCGTTCTTTGGGATTGAGATTACCTTTAGTAAAATGCATCACCACGGCTGACCAATTGAGCTCTTATTAGTATAAGCTTCTTAGATACTTTTAAGCTTGAAAATTAGCTAAAACTAATCCATATCTAAAGAATATTAACAATAGAAATCCAGCAAAAAGTAAATAAATATATGGTGCAAATATTATGAGAATTGTAAATTTATGTTTTGTCCTGCAAAGATATTGCTCTCACTGTCATATCCTTGCTTAAATTAGAGCAGTGGTCTCAACTCAGTTTGCATATTAGAATAATCTGAGCATTAAAAAAATATACCAATGCCTAATCTTTTCTTTTACAGTTCTAATTTAATTCATCAGGAGTGAGGCTTGGGCTTCAGAATTATCTAATATATTTTCAAGTGAGACTAGTGAGTAAGAAATGTTAGAATAACTGAATTAGACTAAATTATCATTAGGCAACAGGTGGCACTAGACACTCTGTACAATAGAAAGTATAGCGCACGTTTAATTATAATTCTGTGTTACAAATAACCTTAAAATATTTTAATTTTAAAATACATTTATACAATATATAAAAGGATTTTATAAAATTGTATAATTTCTTCTGTTTTAAATTTTAAATAATGTATGTATATATTATTAACAAAATGTTATTTCAATTTCAAAAGATATTTTCTTCTTTATGTAAGACCTTGAGTCATTGTTCAGTGGCTTACTTAAAGGATTAAATTGATTTTATGTCGAATGTTTTGCTAAGAATGTAGAAAAATTATCAATGAAGTTCCTGACACAAATATTTGCATCCTCTATTTGAGACACTGGAAGTTTTAATTGCACTAGTTGAGTTTACTAAGATTAAGGAAAGATAGAAAGAAAAAAATCATGGAGAAGAGTACACACCAAGTCATATCCAGCAGTCCACAAATCAAAGAAATTATTAATGGAGATTCTAATAAAAGTGAAAAGAAAAATCAGAGGATGCTAGAAAACTAGAGTGGAAGAAAAATTAGGAAGATAATAATAACATATTCTACCTCCTGATGGGTGTCCTCCTAAACCTGGATTGATAACTAATCTCAAATCAGTAACCCAGGGCTAAGATAGCAGAGAAAATGTTATAAAAATGAATAAGAATTTCAAGCTATAATATAGCTTATTGTTCTTGGTATTTCATTGTTTCAATAACCTAGACAATTTGCTCCTGAATGCCGCATATCTCAAAGACTTCTTACATTTTGGAACACGTTATTTTCTTTGCATTTTTTTCTGGCCTGGTCTGGAAATTAAATTGCCTAGTCTTATGTATAGGACTTATAATACAGCCTTGGGTACTTATCAAAGCTATACAATTTTCATTTGCTGGTTGTAAAAGTAGAAAAGTTCAGAGTTGCTAATTTATAAATTATTAACTACACGAACCTGAGTAGGACAATTAAATTCTCTGAGCTTTGTCTGGCCATTTGGAACTGACAACATGCTGAATAGAAAGTCATGATCCTGAATTTGAAAGCAGTAGCAAACTGAAAAAAAAAAAAAGATCAGTTTAACAAACCCCAGGACCAAATCAATCACAGATTATATTGACTGAACCCCCATACTAGCAGCCTGAGAATAAAATTAACTTGCCTGTTTGTAGAGGTAAATATAGTTCATTTCTGTCTCAATTGTTCTTTTTCACAAAATATCTGACATAGAATCAATGATTACCAGACACACTAAAAATAAAAAAAACCTCTACCCCATTGTCAAAGGAGGAAATAATGAATATAATTAATATTAGAGAGGGCTGAGATTAATTATATTGGAATCACCAAACAAGGACTTTAAACTAACTATAATGAATATCATTAAAGTATAAAGCAGAAAGGTTTCATGAAGATATGAGAAATTTTACAAGACACATGGAAACTATATAATAAAAACAAATAAAAATTCTAGAAATAAGATTTCAGAAATAATGGATTCATTGAAGTGGCCTAAAAGCAGACTAAACACACAAGAGGAAAGTATTAGTTAGCTTGAATTCAGGTCAGTATGAGTTATCCATACCGAAATACAAAGAGAAAAAGTGAAAAACAGTTAAATAAAAGTAATATATACAATTTGTGTACTAATATAATAGAAGACCCCAAAGAAGAGAAAGAATGGTAAATAATGAACTTTGAAGACCAAATTAAAACCTAAATAGATACAAGAGTATAAAATAAGAGCAGAAATCAATAAAATAGGAAATGGACACAAGAGAGAAAATAATGCGAAAAGTTGGTTATTTGGAAAGACTGATAAGTTGATTGACTTTAGGAAGGTGACTCAAGAAAGTGGAAAAAGCACAAATAATCAACATGAGTATTCCAAAACAGAAAGTGAGTAGAGACCCAATAGAAATTAAAAGGATTATAGGGAAATATTGTACATAAATTTATATCAGCACATTTAATAGTTTATAAAAAAATGTACAAAAATCTTGAAAGAAATAAATTAATACTACTGACACAAGAAGAAATAGGAAAAGTCAAAGAGCCTCTTATTTATTAAAGGAATATAATTTATAATAAAAACATTCCTACAAAGAGATCACCAGGCCCTGATGACTTCATCAATGAATTATACCAATTTGAGTAAAGAAATCATATCAGTGCTCTTTCAGACTCTTTCAGAAAACAGAGTGAACTTTTCCCAACTTATTTTATGTGGTCAATATTAATTTTATATAAAAAGTTTAAAAGTCCTATAACAAAAGAGAATTACATATTAAAATTTTGCATACATCTTTGTAAAAATTCTCAATAAAATACTGATAAATCCAGTAACACATTAAAAAAAGTAAAATCACTATGACTAAGTCAGTTGTATCAAGAGTTGAAATCAAGCAATGTAAACACCCAATTAACAGAAAAAGGTGAAATGTTATCTGAGTATTTTAATAAATGGAGCATTTTTTTTTGAGAGCTGTTATCAAATTAAGAATTAAAATGTCCTCAAGCTACTAAAGGCCATTTTCAATGAACACATATGTATAGGTTAGTGATGAAACACTAAAACATCTTCTAAGATAAAAAAAAAAAACAGGTCAAGCATATACGTTTTCACCAATTCCATTGAACATTGTACCAATGATCCTAGGAAATGCAGTAAGTCCAGAAATAAATAAAAAATTTAGAAAGGAAAAAAAAAACTGTAATTTTTACAAACATCATTGATACGGTTTGGCTGTGTCTCCACCCAAATCTCATCTTGAATTGTACTCCCATAATCCCCACATGTTGTGGGAGGGACCTCATGGGAGATAATTTGAATCATGGAGGCAGTTTTCCCCATACTGTAGCAAATAAGTCTCACAAGGTCTGACGGTTTTATCAGGGGTTTCTGCTTTTGTTTGTTCCTCATTTTCTCTAGCTGCTGCCATGTAAGAAGTGCCTTTCACCTCCTGTAATGATTCTGAGGCTTCCCCAGCCATGTGAAACTAAGTCCAATGAAACCTCTTTTTCTTCCCTGTCTCTGGTATGTCTTCATCAGCAGAATAAAAAATGGACTAATACAATCATAATTTACATACTAAACCCTATGATATTAGAAAATCAGAACTAATAATTGAATTTATGAGGATGCAGGATTCAATATTAATATAAAAAGTCGATTGTGTTTCTATATATTAACAATGAACAACTAGAAAATGTCACTTTTAAACATCTCAAAATGTATAGCAATATCAAAGATTATATCTAATAGCTAGGAATAAAACTAATGAACTATTCACAAGACCTGTACATTAAACTATAAAGGCTTTTTGAGAAAAATTAAAGAGACCTATTTAGAGAGATATGTTTATGTATCTGAAGATTCAAGATTAAGATTCTCCCAAAATAGACTTATAAAACTTTTTGCAAGAATTCTTAAATATAGATAATCTGATTATGGAGTTTACTTGGGAAGGTCTAGAATGTAGAACACCAATCTTGAAAAAGAAGAATAAAGTTGCTTTAAATAAATATGTGCAAGTTTTGTAGTTTTATTTCTCTGAAATAAATGTCTACATATGTGATTACTGGGTCGTATGCCAAGTATATGTCTAGTTTTTTAAGAACTGCCAAACCATTTTCCAGAGTGACTGCCATCCTACATTTCACCAACAATGTATGAGAGATTGTTTCTTCACATTCTTACCAAAATTTGGCATTGTCGCTATTTTTTATTTTAGTCTTTCTAATAAATATGTAGTGATAACATATGGTGGTATTAATTTACATTTGTGTGGTGGCTAGCAATGTTGAACGTATTTTTATGAGCTTATTTTTTACCTCTATAACTTCTTTAGTGAAATGTCTCTTCATGTCTTTTACCTATTTGCTAATTTGATTGTTTTATTATTGTTGAGTTTAAGCAATTTTAAAATGCTCCAGATATGAGTTCTTTGTCATATGTAATTTGCAAATATTTTTCTCCCTTTAACAAATGAGGCTAGAACAACCAGACTCTCATATAAAACAAAATACAACTTGATATATTTGTCATTCAGAATGCAAAAAACCACTTTGAGATAAACTGTAGACCTCAGTGTAAACATAAAACTATGAAGCTTCCATAAGAAAATACTTTTCTCCCTTAGGATAAGAGAGAGGATCTTGAATAAGTACAGTAGAATCAAAAACAATAAAAAATAAATAAATTGGGCTCCATCCAAAGCAAAAATTTCGGGTCATCAAAAGACATAGTTAAGAAAATGAATATACAAACCACAAACAGGGAAAAATTATTTGTAACACATTTGTGTGACAAAGGACTTCTATCTAGAATATATTAAGGCTTCCTACAAAATAGCAATTAAAAGATGGAGATGCCACTTTTTAAAAATGGGCAAAAACTTAATCAGATGCCTTATAATAAGAACTTACATAAATGGTCAAGAATAACATACAAGTCTCTAGGGTAATGCAAATTAAAATTACTATAGGCTATCATTTCACACTGACTGGAATAGCTAATATAAAACAGATCAAAAGCAGTAATGTTGGTGAGGATGTATAGCAGCTGGCAGTTATGTATGCTTCTGGTAGAATTTTAAAATGCTTCAATCACTTTGAAAAACTATTTCATATTTTTCAAATAAAATAAAACATATGCCTATGGTATGGCCAAGTAATTCCACTCCTAGGTATTTAGCCACTGGAATTAAAAAAGTATGTAAACAAAGGAATTTTCACAAGAATGTATATAGCAATAATATTTATTATAACCCCTAAAATTGTGGGTAAAAGTTATTAACAGGAGAATGCAGGAACAAGTTTCTGTATATTTATGCAATGAAATATTAATTTGAAATACAAAAAGAATAAATGATTGAAACAAAACATGGTTCAATATCAAATATATTAAAAGAGTTAAGATACAAATGTATATGTACTTTATGATTCCACTTATATATGAAGTCCAACAAGAGAAAACTGGATCTATAGTGATAGAATTCGGAAAACTGTCATGGGTAGAAGGGGTGGTAGGAGGAGAGTCCATTGGAAAGAGACATGAAGCTTTCTGGTGTGAAGAAAATGATTTATATTTTGGTTTGCTTAGTGGATACACATATGAATGTAATTATTGAAATTCATCTGGCTGAATATCTGGAATCTGTTAATTTTGTTGTATGTTAATTATACCTTAATGAAAAACTGTTAAGTGAGAAATAGACAAAGAAACTAAACAGACAACTAAAATAGAAGAACAGACAACTCAAAATAGAAGAAATGAAAATAGCCACTAAGCATATGAAAATGTGTTCAACCTCGGCCGGGTGCTGTGTGGCTCACGCCTGTAATCCCAACACCTTGGGAGGCCGAGGTGGGCGGATCACGAGGTCAGGAGATTGAGACCATCCTGGCTAACACGGTGAAACCCCGTCTGTACTAAAAATACAAAAAATTAGCCGGGCCTGGTGGTGAGCGCCTGTAGTCCCAGCTACCTCGGGACGCTGAGGCAGGAGAATGGCGTGAACCCGGGAGGCGGAGCTTGCAGTGAGCCGAGATTGCGCCATCGCACTCCAGCCTGGGCGACAGAGCACGACTCCGTCTCAAAAACAAAAAAAAAAGAAAAAAGAAAATGTGTTCAACCTCACTAGCAATCCAAGTTTCTAAATTAAAGCAAGAATAATTTAATTATAATATAATATAAATTAATTTATAATATAAATATAAT
>NW_016827299.1:1116900-1125862 GCF_001698545.2 Rhinopithecus bieti
GATATTTTTCTATCAGATTAATAAGAATAAAGGATGAATGATTAATTTCTATTTTTAGCAAGTTTGTGTGAAAAGAAGAAACCATTTATCTCTAGTGAGAATGTCAATTGGTACAAATTCTTCAGAGAATTGTGTTCCTAAAACCTTATAATATCTCTACCATCTGAACTAACATTTCTATTTTTAAAAATATACACATCAAAAGCTACATAATTCACAGCTTCTTCATCTGTAAAAATGAGAATAATAGAACTTGCTCTACTTTATTTTAAGGTGTTTTTATGTGTAATACAATCATATATACTACTTTGGATAAAACAGTTGCCTATTACAGAATAGACTAAACGGGAGGGCTGTGAATGTATGAAGAAGAAATGTTGCACAGATCTAATTTTTTTAAAGGGCCATACATAGATGAATATGATTAAGTATGGATATGATTAACTCAACCTATGCACTCGAGTCTAAAAAACAAACAAAAAACCCCAGTGAAACAAAGATGTGTAAAGCAATAGATATGAAAGATCTGTGAAATATCAAGAGCTTTATATGGTACAGCCACTTTAAATATGTATTTACTATCATTGCCAATCTTATCCTTCCTCCTTCTTCTGCACTTTTTGTCCATTACCTATTGCTTCCCACTAGATTCACAATGATCTTTCAAAATTTAAGGTAATGCTGAGGAAAATAAAGGATACACTAAGGGAATATGAAGATTAATATAATGAATACATTTTTAAATGACTCCAGATTACTCAGAATTAACAGACTAGAAATACAAGTCTTTCAGCCCTGGCTGCATAGTATAATCAACTGAAGAGGTATACTTACGAACGTATTGTAAACTGTTCTCTGTTCCATGCTAGACTAACTAAACAGAATATTTGAGTGCTAGAGCCTAGGCATTGATAGGGTTCAAAAGTTCCCTAGGTGATTCACATGTGCTTCTGTGGGGAAGCTGGGTTAGAGAAAGTTCTAGGATGAAGGATTTTACTCTGCTTTAGAGGATATGAAGACTGCTTATTTGAGTTCCTCTTAGAAATACAACATGATTTGCAAATATCATCATGGTCAGAGGTCGATTATTACACCTTCTCCATTCTTTTGCAGGCAGGATCATAGTTTTAGGCTAGAAGTTTCCTCTTTTGACTTATTTTTATCACAGTTGGTTTGTTAATTAGATACAGAGTCTGGCTTCTTTACTGTGAAATATAATTCCGTTATCAGCAAAACCACATTCTGCCCAAGGTGATTTCTCCAATGGCTGTAATCCCCCTTTTCAAACCCATGAAATAAAGAGCCTTCCAAATGAAGGAATGAGTAGTCATTTGGGCTAAAAGAGACTTTCAGTTTAGATTTCAGATATTCTAACCCACTGTAAAAGTTTGATAAAAAACGAACCAGAACTTTTAATTAATTGTGTACAGAAAGCTGAACAGAACTATATTGGGAGACATTCCTAATAATCCATGCGCGTAATGTGATGGGAATTGTTTATAAATATAAACGCATTGAAAAGTTTATAACCCTGGAACAAAAGGCGATGAAAAATCAGACCATGGTTGGCAACCTCACAATTAAATTCTCAGCTAGTAAATGACTTACTTGAGAATTCTCTTTTATCTTTATTTTCCAATATATTCCTGAAAGCACAGAAAAAAGAAAAATCTCAGCCAGTGCTTGAGTAGAGAACTCTTGGAGAGACTATGTTACACACATATAACTTTAATAACTCTTGGTTGAAGATTGCTGAATCTGCATGAAAACATCATCTCCTTTTTTTTTCTCTCCATATATATATCAACACACATACATATATTCATGTATATATTTTGCATGTCTATATATACAAAATAAAATCCAATATAGGTTATGATAGGGATGTAGTAATCCTTCCAAATATAAAATTTAAAAGAAAAACTAAAATTGTGGATTCTGAGGAAAACTCTTGTTTCTGAAAAGAAATTGTGTGGATATGTGTACATTTTTATACTTCACAATTCATATTGAATATTTTATGGAACTAAGGATCAAATTATAATAAGTTAAGACACTTGCTGTAATACCTGGCTGTATGGAATTAAGCTACTCATAAAAAATATTTCATACTCACATTACAAGCAGATTCATATGCTTAACCACGTATCAGCAAGTAAGTGCATTAAAATTATTTAAGTCATTAAAATTACTTCTATCTTGTTTTATTTTCCCCAAAACTATGTTAAGAAAAATGTGCAGGCATTATTCTCTGATTTTATATCAGTGAAAACATCCGTGTCTTTCTACTTCCAGTTGGTACCTGAATGCTTTTGTCTGTCAGTACTTCTGTCTGTCTTCCACACTTGATTATTGCTCTCATGAGGACAGGAACTAATTCTCCTATTACACCAGCACATCATTCATCACAGTGCCTGGCAAATATTATGTAGTTTATAAATTTACTTTTAGATAAACTGAATTATCTATAAATATTCTAAAACTACTCATTTTATCTATAAATATTGCCAAACTTGATAAAATCATTTTATTTCTCTTCTAAAATCCTGTTTTGATTTTAATCCAAAGGATGATTTTTTTCCAAACCAATGTAGTCACTCTAGATATAGAATGTGATCACTTCTTATATATGTAAATTGATCTGAGATATTCATATATTTGTCACCATTGGTCTCTCATGCTCTCGTGACAAGTGAGATTATTAAGGCAAAAACCTGTTCAGTAAGAATGAAACTGAACTAACTTGCATCACAGACATCTAATCCCAGCTGATATTTCCATTATGATTACATGTAGATGAATGCAGTCATGATGACATATGCACTGAAAGCTATGCTCTACTCAGGATAAATGGGTTTGCCCAAACCTAGTTACAATAATGTCTTAAGAGCTGAAGAAATCTAAATAATAGTTTCACAGGACAAGTTTACATTTCCTGGATCCTAAGAGTTCTTAGGAACAACTTTGCAGAACCACAAAAGTATTTTAGATATACAATAGGACAGAAATAGAAATTGGAAAAAAAATCCAAAAGTATTTCAATTACTTCTAACATATATAATCTTATTCCAGCAGAATATCATAGGTAATATATGGTAGTGAATAGTATCTTTCTTATGAATCATTAATAATACATTGGCTATACATTGCAGAAAATGTTTTAAAGTTTGAAGGTCATTTTGATTAAGATTAATATATATATTTAATCTATTGTCTTTATAACACTGTGCATTTTCCACATTATTCTACACAATTAAAATATTTTATAGTTTTTTTACGTGCTTTATAAAATAAATTAATCACCCTACATGTATATAAGTAATTAATTTTTGTTTGGAAACATTGTCCAGATCCAACATATATCTAAATATTAAAAGTGGTGCCATTTTAAGTTTTGTTTAATTTGATGCTGTAATACTGCATTTTATGGCCAGTGGGAACTAAACTCCAATTTCCCATAAACAATTTTATTCAATACTGTCTAATTTGTTTCCTTCCATCACTAGCTACACAGAATGTAGCTCTTTTCAACCCCACATTTATACATAAAAGATAAAAGTGTAGTTGTTAAAAGACTGGTACAAGATAGGTCAATATTTCTTATTTAGCAATAACTTTGAAGTATTTCACAACAGAACTTTAAAATCTCTTTTAAAAAGATACATCTTTGACAGGATGCCATTAAATCTCTAAAATACGAGATACTGCTAAGATTTTCTAAAGAGAGACAATATTTTTTACTTTAGTTTCAGAGCTAAGGTTATTCATTTTCTCCCACATAAGATGGTTGCTTCCAAGTAGACAACATATCTTCAGTTACAATTTGGTGTAGTGTTTAAGTTAGTCGACTGTATGGTGAGACTGTGTTTGTAGCTTCATCTGTACAATTACTAGCTGTGTGTCCTTGGGTAATTGTTATGTAGCACTAGTGCAACAGCAATAGTATCAGGTTCTATCTTTCTAGTTTTGCGAATGAATAAATGAAATCAATACATATACAGTACTATTTCTTGCACGTAGGGAGTGCTAAATATGTTACATATTATCATTCTTCTAATTTTATTTATTTATTTTATTTATTTATTTATTTATTTATTTATTTATTTAAGACAGGGTCTTACTTTGTCACCCAGAGTGGAGTGAAGTGAAACAATCTTGGCTCACTGCGGCCTTGACCTCCAGTGCTCATCTGATCCTCCCACATCAGCCTTCTGAGTGGTTGGGACTACAGGCATGCACCGCCATACCCAGCTAATTTTTGTATTTTGTTGTAGAGACAGGGTTTTGCCATGTTGCCCAGGCTGGTCTTGAACTCCTGAGCTCAAGCAATCCACCTTCCTCAGCCTCCCAAAATGCTGGGATTACAGACATGAGCCACCATGCCCAGCTTTTATTTTATTGAATTGAAGATGTCAGTGTTTGTAAGATATATCATGATTGTATCAACCACTTAAAAAAAGATGCTGCCAATTAAACAATGACAACATATTTTACAACTTGGAATTTATACTTTATACTTACTGAAGTAACTCTTCTACACCTAATAAGAGGCAGATTTTTAATCATGTGTAAGTGTTTTGCATCTTTTGCATACTTAAAAAGGAAGAAATAAGTTAAATTGGATAAGACATTTCAAAACTTATTAACATACGGGATTTGACTCGTGAATGTTTTGGGTTAGTATCATCAATGTCTACTTGTTTTCAGCCATATTTCTCTTGCAGCCATTAAAGACATTACCAATGCCACTTTTCTTCAGAGTGGTCCATATCCCTGGGATTTCTTCCATACCACTTACATTCGTTGTGCAAATGTTAGTGCTGGCATTCCTTAATTTCCCCAGGTGGTGTCAACACAACATTTCCAGACATCAAACAGGATTTATATTCTCTTTTTAAATGGTACTTGAAGAGTCGTAATCATGCAGTTATTCTGTTCAAAATAACAACCAGGTTAATCACGACAAAGCATTGACAACTATCATTCCTGATGACTGTCCAGTAGCAATCTTAAAACATCATTGATTATTAGAGCACTGTTAGATCTCAGAGATATTAAAATGTGAAAAAAAGAGGCTGTTTAGAATGAAGGAATTCCCTATTACAACTCTCACCTCATTTTACCCTTTCTTTTGCTTTATCCCTGGAGATTAGAGGAGGAATGATTTATCTGATGAATCAATTGGGGAAAAATAAACCACTTTTTTCAACTACTTTCTTTTCTTCAGTTACTTTCTTTCAACTACTTTCAACTACTTTCTGTTCTCCCCAAAGCACAGATGCTCTGCTGTCCCTCCCAGGGCCAGGCTCACCATTTGGGTGAGACCATCCCAGGTCCAGCTATGCCATTGCCTGCATTGGTAAATCTGCCAAATGCACATTTGCTCCATTTCACAGTTTGTATTTCAACTTAGCCCCTATCAGTTATATTTTATTTATTTACTGATTGATTTGTCTTTCTTTCAATTTTTATTTATCCTCCTCCTCTCACACACTGGAAGACCACAAAGTAACATGGCTGACAAAGGGCCTTATACAGTGTTGTCTCTTATTTCCTCTACTACTTGCTGGTTGTCTATTTTGTGAGGGTAGGTTTAATTAAAATTAGAAAATGTCTCAGAAACATAAATTACAAAACATTGAAAGAAAATCAAAGAAATTTCCACTGTCTGTTCCTCTATGTTATGGAATTCTAATTGCTCTTCATGTAATGTTTCGAAATTTCTGACAAGTATCGATCTTCAGAACTTGGAAATGAGAAATCATAATTCCAAGATTTTTAGGAAATATTCAAATTATAAGTCATTTCAGCATGTTTAAATTATAATAAGTGAGCATGACAATAAACAGGTCATTTTTTCTGAAAGTATGATATTACAGGTTGCAGGAATTTTCTGTAAAACAAATAAATATAATGTAATAATAAACGAATATAGTACAAACTGATATATAGTGACATGATTACATATTTCATTAATGTGTAAATATCTCTACTTGATTTAGATATTTAATTTAAAAAATGGGATATTAAGATAATACCCAATAAAATTATTTAAAAGTGAAAGACAACACATATACTTAATATTTAAAAATTAATATTTAAAAAATAAATTGTAAAGTATACAAAGCATTAATTACCCTGTGTTTTGTGCCAGATATTTTAGGTATTGAGAAATTTCTTCCTTTTTTTGTTGACATTGGTTGAATTGTCAATATGGCTTACAAAAGTCTCCATAAGTTGGGTGTCAGATAGTGTCTTGCTTTGTAGTCAATATGGCTTACAAAAGTCTCCATAAGTTGGGTGTCAGATAGTGTCTTGCTTTGTATCAGTTTCTTTCTATAAAGATGAAAATATTTTTCTGCTCTTCCTGATGTGTCTTTGCTATTGTTGCATTGCTTTCAGTAACTCCGATTCCACATCAGGTTATGATTTAGAATATTCCACATCAACATTCACATCTTGTTCTCTTTGCATTTCTTCTGTTAAAGCATTTACAAAGAACTATAGCCTATACTGAATATTTAAACGCTGGAAATCGTCACCAACTTCTAAGAGCTACAGAATCTACTTCCTTGCTCCTCAGCTAGAATTCATCTTGATACTCGAAAATTCTTGTCCATATGTATTAATATTACCTTACAAATATCATTTTCTATGGTTCTGGTGGACTGAAATGAATTTTGCTCTTGATCCCAGAACCCACCCAATGACTTTAAAGAAACTGTAGCTTAACAATTTGAGTCAACCCACTGGTTTTAGTATTGATTTCATATTCTAGGGTGACATAAACAATTGGAATCTTCCCTGTGACCCAGATGCATTCTAGAAAGTAGCAATTTGTGTGAAAGGAGAGGTTTTCTTAAAGGGAGGGATATTGTTTGACTTATTCAGAAAAAAATAGAGAGTAAATGACAGGTCTTCAGCTTTGGACAGGCACCACATTTCCAGGAAAGAGTAGCCTCTCCCTACTTGTTTATTTGGCTCTTTATTTCTCAGCAAAAAGATCTACTTCTTAAGGGCAATTCCAGCATTAAACTGTTAGTTTCCAGCCTGTTTTCATTTTGGTTTTGCAAGATGAATGATGAGCAGATAGACATTGTGAGAAATACCTGGATGCTTTCACACTGAAACTAAAATAGTCGATTCTACTGAAATTTTTGTTTTAAAATTAACATTTTTGCAGTTGACACAAAGGTAAGGCCTGTTATAAATTAGTACAAGGAACTAATGAATTCATTACTTAAGCAGCTTAATTTAAAAGAAAAGTTCAATGATCTGTAGAACCCTCTTGTTAAAAATAGATGAAAACCCTAAATCTTAAAAAAAATCTGCTGGATTTTATGCTTACCATTCATTTTTATCGAATTAAATGTATTTTATTGAGGAATATACAATAACTGTTCTAATGGATTCAATTTCTAAGACCCTCAGCTTCTCTGTTGCTTTGGTCTGAGGCTTTTAGGCATGGAGACTATAAGACAGCCCACCAGAAGCCTACTTAAATTCCTGAAGAAGCCAGATTGAACAAACAGAAACCCATACACTTTTGCAGACTTTTGATATGTAACAACAATCAAAGAATTACCATGTCAAAATGAAAGTCATGTCTGAGTATCACAATTAAAATACAATAGCAGATGGCCTTTTTTAAAAAAAGAAAAGCACTGATTTATGGTTGTTAATACAAATTCAGCATATACTACTAAAGCAGATCACAGCAACAGCTATCATTTCTGTCAGTGTAATTCATACATATTGCCAAGTCCAGTAGATTTTGCAACCCAATGTCCGAGGATATTCTGTGGCATTTCACAAGTGCAAAAACTTCAGAATTTATAAGATGATGTTATGTTAGGAACAAGGGTAGTGCTTTATAGATCTGTATCCACAACAGGAATCTGTAGGAAGATCAAGCACTCTTTCTAAAGAAACACATAACTCCCACACCTCAGAGCAACTCTCAAATCTTACACAAGTTCAATTAATATTGCTCTATCTTTGGTGGTGTTTTTCATCTTTACACATGTAATAATGACTTATTCTAGGAAACAGAATCAAGGCAGTAAATATACTGTAGTTTATCTTGCTTGATGAAAGTGGCACTCAGGACGCATTTATTCATTTTGAAAACTAACTGAAGCCTATGATCATTTTGTGCTGCCTAACAAGCCATTATCCCAACTTCAACAGGAAGCATCATGACAATGCAGCCTTAAAACATCCCATATCATTAGCTGCTAAAATTATAGAAAGCAGTTGATGTTCAACTGGATATTGATAAAATTGGAAATATTTGAAATCTATAAACTTGAAATACATTTCCTGCTAAAGCTTGATGGGAAGAGAGAAGCAAATAGAGAACAGATTTTTTCTAATATTTAGGATATGCTTTACATATTTAATGAACCAGGTGTTTTCCTTGATATTTCTCTTTGGAGGATTTTTCTTTGCCAGGTTACAACATTTTCAATAAGGATTGGACTCTATAATTCCATTCATGATGCTTTATTTATTGCGTCTTCAGCCAACAAGAAAGTGGTTTTATTTAGTGTACTCTCCATTTTATTTAGGAGTAATTTCAACTACATTTATAAATGTTTTAACGTGTTGAAATATACATCTTGATTTATGACAAACCCACAGCTAATATCATACTGAATGGGCAAAAACTGGAAAAATTCCCTTTGAAAACTGGCACAAGACAGGGATGCCCTCTCTCACCACTCCTATTCAACATAGTGTTGGAAGTTCTGGCTAGGGCAATCAGGCAAGAGAAAGAAATCAAGGGTATCCAGTTAGGAAAAGAAGAAGTCAAATTGTCCCTGTTTGCAGATGACATGATTGTATATTTAGAAAACCCCATCGTCTCAGCCCAAAATCTCCTTAAGCTGATAAGCAACTTCAGCAAAGTCTCAGGATACAAAATTAATGTGCAAAAATCACAAGCATTCTTATACACCAG
>NW_016827299.1:1127657-1162560 GCF_001698545.2 Rhinopithecus bieti
AAAAAAAAAAAAAAAAAAAAAAAAAGAAATATACATCTTGGACCACCTCCAATGGTCAGCCATCTCATCTTGTTACCTGAGTATGTGTCACTTGTCACCTTCAGGGAGCACTGACATATTTTCTTTAAACCAATTTACTTATATCTAATTTTATAAAGAGTCTCTATATTTATGTTCAATCGTATCTATATAGATGTAGTATATTTACATATATATATATAAAGCCCGTAACTCCAAAAGGACAAGAATCATGAATATATTATTGTTGCCATTATGTCAAACATGATTCTTATTAATAACACAGTTTACCTTCTTTTAAAAAATAATAAATAAAATGTCTATAAAGTTACCATAATTTATGAAGAAAATCAGTTTAGTCAGAATACCCTATTCACCAGGTTCTCTGGGCAAACAAGATTTTATTATTTCTAAAGCCAAGGAATTTGAGAGTGCTGTATCTGATAATTATTTTTTCATCCTAAACTTGGTTGCACCTCTGTGACTCGCCTGTGATGAATTTTCAGTCTCTCCTCAGGGTTAAGCCCATGTCTGTTCAGGGAGGCATGACCAGTTTCAGGTAGAAAAAGTGACAACCAAATGTGTTACATTGTAATTAGATTTTTCTGTCATCTAGGCTAGGACCTCTGGTAATAATATATTCACAAGAAGGAGAAAATTGAGTATTAAAGGCTAATGAAGGAATCTTAATAGAAATTTATAAACACTTTTAAACTAAGTCCAAATTCAAGCTGTTGGGCTCTATCTAATTTTATAGGTACAACATTTTCTTAGACTCCTGCTGCCTTACAATCTGAGAGAATCATGTTCTCAGATAAAAGGTCTCTGTTGATCAATTTAGGATTATAAAATTCCTAGAGTTTTCTTTAGGAAAAAGGGGTTCTCCCACATGTTTATTTGAGTACTTCCAAGCTGTGCCTCATTAGATTTTCATTTTGTTACTGCTGTTGTTCGAGTTTTAAAAAAGTGAACCAGTTACACCAGAGTAGGTTAATTTAGAGAAGTTCCTGGTAACCTTTCAGAAGCTTGTTGCCATTTGCCTGTCATTCTGTCCAAAGGTGAGTCACCTGGAGTGTAGGTAATGGCCATATCCACTCTTCAGAGAAGTTGGCTCAGAATGGATAATGGGCATCCTGCAGGCTCTTTAATACAAGGCAGAGAAGAACACAGAACACAATTGAGAGCCATGTGCTTTGAAAATCCCCCCAAAATGCCATGTTTGGGAGATAGGCCTTAAGTGCCAGCTCTAAATATTGACTTAATTTTTCAATTATCATTTACTTTGCCCGTGATAATTCTCTTTTACTTTTATCTAACTCTATTCACATGCATTTGCTCACAATAATTGTCATAGTGGACTGCCGTGTTACCAACATTTCAAGAACATTGAAGTAAAATGACAATAAAAATTCTTTAAGAATATTTCAACTTGAGATTATGTTTTGTAACCTATAAGTACATATTTAATTACGTTTTTAAACTATGGCTTACCTATATTAGCCACTAGACAATCTTTTAATTTTATAAATTCTTCTAGAATATTCTAATAACTTTAAATATGACATCCATGGCAAGGCACAGTGGCTCATGCATGTAATCCCAGCATTTTGGGAGGCTGAGGCAGGCAGATCACCTGAGGTCAGGAGTTCGAGACCAGCCTAGCCAACATGATGAAACTCTGTCTCTGATAAAAATATAAAAATTAGCTGAGCATGGTGATGGACACCTGTAATCCCAGCTACTCAGGATGTTGAGGCAGGAGAATTGCTTGAACCTGGGAGGTGGAGGTTGCAGTGAGCCGAGACCAAGCCACTGCACTCCAGCCTGAGCAACAGAGCAAGACTCCATATCAAAAAACAAAACAAACAAACAGAAAAAAAATCCATTACATTTTATCTTTGTGCATTTGAAAGACATCATCTCAAACTTCAGCATTGAAAGTTGACATTTACTCAAAGAATATTATATGTTTGTTCTGAAATACTATGCTTTTTAAAGTTTAACAAATACGCGATGCTTCCCTTATTTAATTAAGAACAAAGATCATAGTCCTCTCCCAGATTCAGCTTGTGTGACAAAAATTACATTCTCATATCTTACTGAAAATATTGACTGTCTTGTGTTTTATTTTATATTTTATGGTAGTTGATAGCTTTTTTGATTTAGGAGAAACACCCTCTCTAAATAGCTACTTTTCTCACCTTTAAGCATTATCAACAACTAAGTAAGCTTTTAAATTGTAGTTAAGTAATTTATTTCACAGTCCCACAAAATTTAAGTAATTTATTTCACAATCTCACAAAATCAATTTAACAAAAAAGAGAAACCCACTATTTCCTCTCGTAATATTTCCTCATGATTATAGAAGTATAGGGCAGAGACTTTCCTTTAATATTGTTTTGTAGAAATATGTTCTCATATAGAAGGTAACTTGTAAATTGTATGTCTTGGTTATGAGAGATAAAAAATGAAACTAGATACTTCTGAATATAATTCCATTTGATTGTAGAATTTCTCAAGTATTATACAGGTCACATGCACGTCTGTCTACTATCACAAAGATATAATCAATTTGTAGGGTCTACAATTTATTTACTTATAAAAAAGAATTTGCCATAAGCCTGTTAGTTGAGTTTGTCATGTGTCTGATTCGGAAAGAATTAGAGAAATGGCTGAAATCCAAATCACTGGACATCAGCTTTCCTTAGAAATTGCATGCTCATAGCCAACTCCTTGATTTTCTGGAAGGAGATAATTATTCATTCACAGAGGAAAAGTACAATGCACACTGATTATTAAATAAAGATTGTATCCCTAAAACCTAATTTTATATACAACCTATGCTTCTTATAAGCTTGCATATATATATATATACACACACACACACAAACAAACACACACACATACACACAAAAACACACACATATACATACACAAGGTAAGCCTAAGCACCCATTTTTTTTTCTTGGATTTTTGAAGGGTTAATTATAATTTTTGAAAAGAACTTCTATTAACCTGTGGACTTTAGCCTAATAGCATATCTGTTGTTTCTGCTTTTATAGGGTAAAATTATTGAAGACATGTAGGACCATAAATGAAACTATATCATTAAAGGGGCTGACAAAAGTAGAAACACTTACTTATGGAGTTAAACAGAATTTCAAGAAGTGACTTTTGTAATTGTACTTCTCCAGTTGGTTTTCTATGTTTAGCCATAATACCTGTGTTTCATTTATTATCTTATGTCATCTATGTTTATAGTAAGACTGATCTTTATATTATCTGTCTTATCACTTCTTACCTATGAGGACATGAACTGTTTTGGTCCTTTGTAAATATTAGCAAAAGACCTGAAGCCATTTTTTAATACATTAAATCAGTCTGTTTTATTTCCTTTCTTTCCTGCATGTGTTTAAATATATTCTTCTATGTTTTTCTTAGTATAGAATATGTGCATTACATTAGTAAGGATGCGGTTGCCTAAACTTTCTGAAAATGTTATTCTTGTTACATTTAGAAAGCAATTTGTAAAGCCATTAAATAAATGCTATATATGTTCTGTTTCCTGGTCACATTTTTCTTTTAGGTCTTTAAAAAAAACCCAAAAAACAAATAAAACCTCTTAACTCTTTGATGAGAGATTTACATTCTAAACTGAATTCAATTCTGGAACTACTACAGAGCACTTTGTGATGGAATATTGCCAATATAGTATCCACATTTGTTGACACAGCATAGGCAGCAAAAAAGGAAAAAAAAAAAAAAAGGATAAAACACCAAAAAATCAAAAACAATTATTGTTACTCCCCTATACTTTTGGTATGAAGTCTTTAGGTGGCACTGTGGCTCCAGCAGTAACTCATTTAACATCAAAGAGCCTTCTATTAGGACTATAATTAAGCAACTCTGCCATTGATTTTGTATTCAATTTTTATAATTATGCCTTGTATTTATAGGGCTTATCCTAACTTATAGAATGTTTTTCTCATATATTACTTCATATTATTTGTAAAACCAGGAGCAAAGCAAAACACCCATTTTATTCCTCTTTGACAGATGGCAAAAAGAAAAGATTCAGGGGAATGAAGCAGTTTTTACAGGCCCTATCATGTCCTGTAGTATATTTTGAAAAGAATTTTAACATTTCTTCCCAGTCTATCTCCACCTCACTGTCATGAGTTTTCTCAGGTCTTCCCATCTCTAACATGATTGACACTAACTTCAGTGACAGTGAACACCTGAAGGTATTAGACATGGCGCAATCACTTGGATGATGTTTCTGTTGAACCAAGGGTAGTAAAGGTGTCAGTATGCTATGGTTCTTTTAATTTCTTTATGTCTTATGCATCTCTCTTCTTATCTGCATAGGACATAAAACTTGAATAAGCATTACAGTAATTAATGAACATGGGGCATAAAATTTAGAACTATATGCTGGATAAGATTTTTTACATAGACCAAAGGAAAAATACTTAAGGAGATAAGTCCTTTCTATAGTAGTCTTCTAAAAATATATCCTCTTGTATGTCCTCAGTTTCTAAATTTAATACCCTATTGAGAGTTTTTGCCTATCTGTAAAAATTGTCTTCTTCCTCCAAACTTTGAATTACAATCTCCAGCCAACTTTTCAGAAAACCTAACTACTTACATAGTTTGTATGGGTCCCAACTTCATCAGTAGCAATCTGTTTTTTCACATATGACATAATCAAGCAATAAAATATATCTAGAGTTCCAGCAAGAAATTCTGGGTGGCCCACAGAGCAGTCCATTAGACATTCCCAGGTCTATGATCTTTCTTCTGCTAAACATTCCCAAGTCTATGCTCTTTGTTACTTCATTGGAATAGCTGCAGTCATGTAAACATGACTCTCTGTTTCTCAGTTAATAACTTAAATAAGACACACACCTACATCCTTCTGTCCCAACATACACATTTATTTCTTCCAGAACAATAAGAGACATTAATTCTGAGACACACTTCCATCCAAGCTTTCTAAGAATGAGAGCACTATTCTCCTAATTGCCCCATGGTTTGCCAGGCTACAGGTCTTCTATGGAATTAGTACTTCACATTATTAAGTAGGGAATCATCTACTTTCAAACTGTGCTCCTTTGCAGAGAATAAGATTTGATTTCATGCTTATCCATATGTTCTTAATAGCTGCTTCCTTGATTTGTAAGACAAAACTAAGTTTTCCTGTTTTCTCAGATTCTTCTAAAAGTCTCTTCTCTTCTCCAATTTGGAGAAAGGAAGAAAGAACATTGTTGCATTTGTAGTTTGAACTAATAGACTGATTGCAAATATGCATTTTGGAAAAGAGAGACAATGCCAGGTTTTTTTTTTTAAATGTTACTTTATAGCTCCTCACTTGATTCTTACCTTTTCTCTGCACTTATGCTATGTGATAGAAAGATTTGCTCTAAAATGTTGATTGCTTATCAAGACATGTTAAAGGAAGAGCAGAGCCTTTAATCATGAAGAATTCAGGGTTAGGGCAAAAGTAGAACTAGAGAGATAGAAATTTGTGCCTGGATAACTGCTACCAAATAACATATTAATTTCACAAAACCCAGCAGGTGTCAAAAGATATGATTGAGTGATCTCTAATTTCTTTATGCCTTGTGCTTAATTTTCTTAATGTTCTTAATCTCATGTTTAAGTCAAAGTTATATTTATGCACTCTAATACCAAAATTATGTCTTTCTTTTCCTTCTCTGACACAAGATAATTTTAGCATCTTACATTGAGTCTTACCTGTCTAATGTTAGAGGAAAACATGTACTTGTATTCAAAATATTTTTTGGATGTATGTAACTCAAACAAAACTTGTACTAACAAGCTCAAAGTATCTTTAGGTTTCAACAGTCTTATTCTTGAAGTTCTTATGAGCATATATGTATATTTTTTGGAAAGTGAGCTATTAATAGATGTGGGCTTAAAGGATCTTTAAAAAAATCTAACAAAAAGGAACGTAAGCAAAGAAGTAAGAACCCACAAAATTAACTGTTTTTTGATAGAGGGAGATGCTGTCCATTTTATACATAAAAAACCTTCTCTTCAATAAGGAAGTCAACTATTTCCATGGTTTTCATCACATTTTCTACATGCTCACAGCTCTAAAAATATTCACAATGTAAGAAGTTGTAGTGGAAACATTTTCTGTTATAAATACAGAAGAAACAGGGCTCATAACTTACCTTTCAGGGAATCTAAACATTTGTAGATGTGAGAATTATAGATATATACGAGATCTGTAATATATTGAAATATATTGACTTGATTAAAATATGTTGTTTTTCTGTATTGTCAGGAAACATATGTTATTTTGACAAGATGAGACATGTACTTGCAATATTGCACATAAACCCAAATCTCAGTTTTCAAAGTTTCACTTGGATGAAAATTATTTTTCTTAAAAAGTATGAGCATTATATTTTGAATTTGGTGGCAAATAACAAAAGAAAGTGAAAATTTCATCAAGACAACTAGATTAATGCCAAATAACTTACAGAAAATTAAAGAATACATGTATGCATGTATATAATATTAAAGAATCTGTAAATATATAAAAATGTATATACATTATTGTGTAAAAATTATTTCTTCTTCATTGGTGTTTATTTTAAATGAACGAAGTCAATGTCTGTCTATCCTCTTGGTGTCAAGGACAATAAGAATTGGAGTCATAGAGAAGTGAATTTCAGTCAAGGCTCTTATATTTTCCAGTTAAGTATTTTTAAGCAAGTGATATGGGTTGGCTCTGTTTCTCCACCCAAATCTCATCTTGAATTGTAATCCTCATAGTCCCTATGTGTCAAGGGCAGGACCAGGTAGAGGTAATTGAATCATGGGGATGGTTTCCTCCATGCTCGTCTCATGATAATGAGTGAGTCTCAGGAGATCTAATGGTTTTATAAGCCTTTGGCATTTTCCTTGCTTGCACTCACTCTCTCTCCTGTCGCCCTGCGAAGAGGTTCCTTCTGTCATGATTGTAATTTTCTTGAGGCCTCCCCAGCCATACATAACTATGAATCAATTAAACCTCTCTTCTTTATAAATTATCCAGTTCTTGGGTATTTCTTCATAGCTGCATGCGAATGGACTAATAAAGCAATCCTGTTAACCTCTGAAGACCCTAATTTTAATTATTTTTATAAAATGATTTTTACCTAGCTCATGAGGTTGCTGTAAGGATAAAGTGATATAACATGCCTAACCAGGTGACTGGTACAGTAAATATGTAATAAGTGTTAAATGTTACTCTGAGATATTATGGTACTTTATATGGCAGATCTCAAGTCAATTCTTGACATATTGTAAATAAATGATAGTTGGGCAGATGCATTTGCTAAATTTGGTATATATATCTATGGATATACATATATATACACATACATATATGCACATAAAAGTTATGTGGTAATTTGTAGATTGTCTTTAGAGCATTTATTCTATCTTAAGTACACATTTTATTATGGACAATTGTGCTTTTGCAAATACTCTAAATTTCCCTTGAGATCTATAACACATTCTGATTTGTGTACATTCAAATTATAAAAGGTACTATTTTCATTAGCTATATTTCAGATATTAAATATGATTAGTTAAAAAGTCCCATTTACCAAAAATTTTACTTATAATAAGCAATAATGTCATTTTCTATGTCTTTGACTTTTGGTACGTTATTGTAGCAATGGTTTTGAATAGTTATTTGGTAAAAATTCAACTTCCGTGACTCTAAGATGAACTCCATGAGTCATTCTTTCTCTGCATCCTGTTTTCAAAAGATATTTTAAGATGCTTTTGCTAAGTTTAACAAATTTTGACTTCATGCAAGTTCAACATTATGTTTATGTTTACATGTTAAATTTTATTGTTCTTCCAATTTTATCAATGAATACACCAATAATCTCAATGAAATTCAAGAGTTTAGCTAAATGTATGACATGTTTTTCCATGATAAAAATCAGTCATTATTTTGATATGTCTCTGGATCAATATTAGAATTCTGTGATGTGAGATATATAATGAAGCTTCCCATCATGACTAATACTTGATACTGGTATCAGGCATAAACACAGCTCATGCTTACGTAAGCAGCTACATATAGCACTCAAACACTGAGATCACATTATCAAAACACAATGAAAGAAGTAATGTTCAGCCTCTAGTGTTGTCAGCCTACCTTCAATATTATTCCTAAAGTCCTATATTCATGCCCCATCTCAGGTAACCTCATCCCTTTCTTTTAGGGAGTTGGGGATGGGGAAGGGGAGATGTCAGTCAAAGAGTAAAAAGTTTTAGACACAAGGAGAAAATTTTAGTGATATATTGAACACCATGGCAACTATAGTAAATAATAATGTATTGTATATTTCAAGTGTTCTCATCACAAAAAAATGATAAGAAGGTGAGGTGATGGATATGTTAATTATTTGGTTTAATTATTCCACAATGTGTATATAGATACATGTATACATATATCAAAATTTCACAATGTACTCCACAAATATGCACAATAAAACTAAGTAAATAGCCATGCTTTTTTCATTGTTGTATATACAGACCTAGTGCAGTGCTTGGCAAAAATGATGCCCTAAGTAATGATTTGGTGAATATATATTAATAAATTAATCAATTAAGGCTGGTCATGGAGGCTCATGCCTGTAATCCCAGCACTTTGAGAGGGTGAGGCAGATGGATCACCTGAGGTTAGGAGTTTGAGACCAGCCTGTCCAACATGACAAAAACCCATCTCTACTAAAAATATAAAAATTAGCTAGGCATGGTGGCACATGCCTGTAATCCCAAGCTACTCAGGAGGCTGAGGCAGGAGAATCACTTGAACCAGGAGATGGAGGTTGCAGTGAGCCGAGATCATGACAATGCACTACATCCTGGTTGATAGAGAAAGACCCTGTCTAAAAACAAAACAAAAAAAAGTGAAAGCATAAATTAGAAAAATAGAATCCAGAGATGTTTCATCAGCAAGTGCTTGTGGCTGTTATATTAGAAAAAGTGCATAGCTTAAAAAGTTAGACTGTTATAGTTGAGAGACATATATATTAGAAATTCTGAGAATCACTTCTACCACCATTTTCTGCAGAGGTTAATGTACCTAAAAGACTCATAACAATGAAGAATCTCCTGAGAAGATTTGACAATGTAATTCTCTTAAGAAGCTTGGTGATTGTGGAGTGTTCTACTTAAAGTTAAAGGGGCACTTTTGTTAGAATATAAGTTGTCAAGCTGTCCATTTAAATCCTGTACAACAAGAACAATTTTAAGTACTATCTACCATGTGAGCCTTAATGTGAATACTCTCACCCACACAAAAGCCCCTTTTAAAACCTTTGCAACACTTACAGATATGTATGCTCTCCTCTCCCTATAACTCATGGGTGGCATTCCAGCCTGATTTCAGAAATCAGGGCTCCTAACTCCTCTAGGATCATTTGGGTAACTGGGAAGACCAACCAGAGGAATTTCCTTTTTCCTATTATGACGTTCAGGAAAAAAGCCAAATCAATTTAACTTGGTCAAGAATATTTTGGCATGTATTTCTGGACTCGTTTCTCTATTTTTGCTTCAGCACCTTCAAGAACAGTCTTTACTGCCAACCTGTAGAGTGACTGGAATTTAGAGTTTTCTCCCAACCCCTACTTGTTTTCTTGTCCTGTCTGTCTGCCAAGGGTCTCATGGGTTCTTCTTTTAGACTGTCAACAAAAACAAGTTGATTATCTACTCCCCCATGACCTGCACCAAGCACTACCTGTCTTCCTTGGAAAACAGCCAGCCATGGTGCCTTCAGGATTCCCCCCATGAATCCTCTTTCTTGAGAAAATTAAACTTCTTTAGCAATTGATCCTCCTGCAACAAGTCAACCAACCAACCAAACAAAATACCTTATTATGGTATTGCTCTACTTAACTTCCATTTAAAACCTATTCATTCAAATAATACTTTGAAAAAGTTGATATCCTATCTAGATTTTAACTTTATTGAAGACAGAAACCAAACTCTCCGTTTATTTCTTTTCTATGTAGGCCCTACTTAAATATTTGTTGAAAGAATAAATAAAAGAAGTCACTTAGTTTTATTTCTTTGTTTGTTTTAATAAAAATACAAAGCCTTTGTAGACTGATGTGCAAAAGATATATAGAGCTGGAGAAATAAGATTAAGCAACACATAAATTCTGTTGCCTTAAAAGTTACATGGTTCTCGTTTAACTGTGATTCTGCAGGAATAAGTAAACACACTGTGCTCTGAGGGACGTAATTAAAGGCCATTATGCTGTATAATATATAATGAGAGAATTTCACAGAAGACATTCTCAATTTCTATTTCAAGCAAAATCTTTGCCAACTAGTTTTAATCTCCTGTACTGTACATAACTTCTCTAGAACTATAGAATTTTTAGTACCACTGAAATAAGGCAAAATTATTTTAATCATGATCATATTTTCTTCCCCTGTATCTCAGAGAAGACAAGCTTTTTATGCGCAAGGATATTTAAATCCTCAAAATGTTCTTTGTGATGCCAGTTTCTTAATTTCTAAAGTGCTCTTTACAAACTGAAAGAAACTCTATTACTTAACAATAACATAGATGGTAACCGTAACCGTAAGAAGTAGTTGAGAGCTGAGAAATAATTCTGGGTAATGATATAAAATTAGCACATAAAGCATTTATTTTACTTGCATACTGATCAAGCCTTGTAGTGTAAATCAGTGCTACTCTTCATTACTACATTAAGGGCACTAATATAATGACAAATTGAAAAAAAACATACCGACAGTATTTGATTTGCATGCTTTTTTATACATAACCAAGTTCATTGCCAACCAGAAGTAATAAAAATCCCACCATTTGTGCTAGTAGAGTGAAAAACTTGATTTATAAACAACTAAAATTCCATTTAAAATAAGTATATCAGCAAGTTGCATAATTACAAGCCTATTATTTTTTATGGCCGTAGACGACATGAGCAGAAAAAAAAGAAAAGATAAATTCTGTATTTTATCTGATCCCTAGCTGCATCTGCTGTTACTGTTGCTGCCTAAAGAATGTCTTTTAGATATCTATTTACTCCTGGGCATTTCTCTGATTTTGATAAAAATAAGTATTTGGCTTTCCTCCTCACCACCCCATATGATGCTTGAGTGAATCGCACTTAAAATTATTTGGTATTATTTAAACATTTACTTTTAGTGAATTATATGCCCTTAAAAATAATTTTGCCTTTTAAGAAAATAGATGTAATTACTATTGTTGGTCACAGGTATTTATAATTCTTCCTCAAAACTTTTACATATTAAAATTTTACCCATAATCCATATAGCTTGACTTTTAATATTATTTGTTTTTTTATTCTTGAAAGTTTTTGGAGGATAGTGATGATTATGGAGTCTAACTTGCATCTACTTAGGGTACATTTCAAGATCAAAAACTAAATACCACTCCCAACCTAATATACAATTTAATATCACTAAAAAAAAAAAAAAAAAAAAACCCTATTGAGAAACTCAGTTTTAGCCAGAGTTTTAGTATTCCTCTCTTTCTCTTTCTCACTTCCATGCATCCATATTTCTCAACCTTTACTATCTCTCTACACATTTATGGTCTTGCCTGCCTTGAAAGCACTGCCTTAGATATCATCTCCTCAGTGAAGCTTTCCCTGATCAATCCTATTCGTCTTTAATCAATCCACTCATGTTAGCATCTCACTAACACTTAGGTATATAATTCAATAAGACTATTGAAGGATTATCTCCATGTTTATTCAGCATATTAACTGGACTTTCTCTTTAGAGTTTGCAAGAAGTCACCTTCATTATTTTGCAAAATCCTCTATGATTATGAATTTTCATACATTGTTCATAATTGGTTAGAGAATATAGTGGTTAACTTGATTGAAATCTCAGATCTCCCACCTATAGGACTCATTTTTTCTCTTTCTATAATAGAACAATAATTAGTCTCATTGATGGTATAATCATGTTTCATTAAAAGCATCAAGCTTGTGTTGGAGGATTCCATATTGAATACATTATACATGTTTAAAAATCTGTGGCTTGATAGCTTGTGTATCCCAAAAGATATGTGTATTGACATGCATAAGAAATTCTAAGGCAAATATTTTATAAGATGCATAGATAAAACTTAGTCATTTATTTTTAATCATTAATTAGTTAATTCAACTTATTTTAAAAGGGTACATAGCTTAAAATTCATTCCAACTCATTTACAGTTGGCAAAATTAAGGTCTAGCCAATGTTAGGTGACAAAAGCCACATACAGGAAGTAATATTCAGGTAACCCCCTTTAAAATGTGAAAGTTTTCGTCTCACTAAAATTGTTGCATGAATGCAATATTCTTTCAAAATTTGAACTGCTAAAACTCTGTGTGTATACAATTAATTTATTTTTTAAAGCCCAATAAACTTGATAGATACTGTTTTATGAGAAGATAAAGGAACTAACGTTAAGTATGTTGATAATTTCCTATGTGTAAAGCTGCAGAAACAAAGTATTTTAAAATTTGCAAAATCTTCTTGTACCTGTATTATTTTAAATGAAAAAAGAAAAATAGAGAAGGAAGCTATTCATATAGATCCTAAATGGTTTTATATTTTTAGATATGTCAACAGAGGTATCAGTATTTCTGAAAATAATTATTAAAATGTTTTCAAAATATTAACATAATGCTATTTGAAAGGAAACTTATTACTTATATAAATTATGTTGCATAACTGGAAAATATTGACCCTAATACCCAGATGGTTATTTACTGTTTTCATTAGGAAATGTACTGTTTTCATTAGGAAATTCCTTATTGACATTTGTTGAAAAATTTGTGTGATTCTGTAAATCTCAAGTAAAAAATCAGTTGAGAAATCAGAAAAAAAAATTTATTGTAGTTCTGTGAAAAGTAAATCTGAACCACCAACATTAGAGACATTACTGGTTCAAAGGAATCTAAGTCAAATTGAAAGTCAGAGCAGGGAATGCTGACATGCAAAGCTACAGGTTAAGGTCAACATTTCCATTTCCAAGAACAAGAAGTAGAGATTCAGTCATCATCTACTCTAATCAGCATGTCTCACTGGTAGCTGTTACTATGTTATCATTGTGTGTTTTGCAGACTGTCAACTGCTAATAGTGAGTCAATCTTAGAACACAAATACTAATTGGTTTATGTAAATAGTACATTTTACACACCTGATATAAAGGTTACCCCAGTAAATAGGATTTGGAAGCAAAATAAGTCTTTAAGTTAATAATCCAGCACATGATCCTGGATAGTGCTATTAAACCTTGTTAGGAAGTCTAATGCTACATTTCCACATATAAGCCAATAATGTTGTCTGACATTTCTAATTGTTTGAATATTTGCTCTAAGCTCCAATGTTTTAAAATTTTAATAAAATACAATATAAACTATGATTTCAGAAATTCTCGACAATTCCCAGAATTTATATTTCTCGTTTCTAAATCCAATAGATTAATATTGGTCAGAAATGTGTTAATCCTGTTGAATATAAGTGGTTGTTAGTTTCTAGCACTCATTGTACCATTATGTCACCTCGTGTTCAGAGCTTTTATCAGTCGCTTTAGTTTGGGGCAGGGTATATTTTTTCAACATTTGCTCTCAAAACTCAAATGTATTCACACCCTAGTCAGTGTGATGTTAAGATACAATTTTATAAACAGTGAAAATGAATAGTAGATGGTCAAAATAACAATTTAATTTAATATTATAATTATTAGTTAAGCATTTTTCTTCTGTAAAACCCTGATGGAGATTCACAGTTACTCAAAGTAAGTTTCCTTCCCTGAAAAGTTTGTAGCATAATGAGGGAGGCAAACACATGAATAACCATAATGTCTCTGTAATACATATGTAAATAATCTGCTAAGGCTCATGCTCTCTGCTACATATTGTCGAATTGAGAAGCAATTTTGAATCTCTAGAATTGGCTCAAGCTCCTTTTTAATCTCCCATTTTTTTTAAAGGTTTTCTGTTATGCACATTGTTTTCCTTATATTTTGTAAATACAGAAACTAGCAATGGCAACATGTCTATCCTGTACTGAATAACTACTTTAGACCAACCATTGTAAGAAGTGACTTTATTTATTATTACTACTCATAAAATACCTGGAAAATAGATATCCTTCTTCCTATCATTATTTATAGAGGAAGAACCAATGATTCAGAGAAGTTCAATTACTTAATGAGTTACTTAAAGTCTCAAAGCTCTTGGATGAGAACACAGAATTTTAAACTATGCCTATATGCTTTTGAGGCTTATGCAGATCATGATGTGACACCCAGCTTGAGGCAGTGTGTTGTGGAGGGAAATAAGTTTATAGGCATGAAGTTCTGTGTTCACATCCAAAGTTTGCCTATTTCTAACTAAATGACTGACTGAATTATTCTGTTTTACTTTCTTAACCTGTAAAATGGGAATAAATGGAAGAAGAAAATTGATTAATGTTCTTGTGATCCAACAAAGGCAAAGATTTGCAAGAGAACTGACAGTGTCTAGGAAATTTTAAATTGCCTTGCATGAATAGAGGATAATATATATGACAAATATTCCTTCCACTAAGTACAACTAAAATCCCTGGACATTATATATAAAACAGACCTAAGAAAACATAATTAAGGCAGACGGACTGGGAACGTCAAGAAATGACATGGTGGCAAGTACCTTAAGTATTTTCTTTTACAAACATATATCTCTAATTTGGAGCCGAAGAAACTGGCAATCCAGAAACATTAAGAAGAACAGATAAAAAGAATCCAACATAACCCTGTGTTCTGAGGAATGAAGTCTGTCCAAAAGATCAGTTAAGTTGATTCTATCTCAGGAAAGGCTTAGCCTAACAAGACAAATCTTTTAGACAATAACTGCTGGACTCCAGCTGAACACTCCAGGAGAAAATATGGCCACACCTCCATCCATGTTGGCAAAGACAAACTGGAGAATCTAGATTTTTACCCTCTAATGGTTGTAATAAGGTTCTCCAACATCCCCTCTGGGTGACCAATTACAGAGCATGAACCAAAAGGTCAATGGGGACACTAAAGCTTTTGCCCAGCAGCCATTAATGAGTCTCTGTCCCTTCTATATCCTGTCAGCAGAAACTATACGGAGAACCTGAAACTCCACCCCATCCTCTTCCCTCCACACTAGACTGGTATCTGAGGAGGCCTAGTGAAGAGTGGGGACTTTAATCATCACCAGTGATAATGAAATTACTTCATAGAATGGTGAGTGGAGACCACATAGGGAGTCTGGCAGTAATGAGGATCTCCACTCCCAAACTGTCAAAGACTATGTGAAGAACCTGAATGTCTACATCATGTGGCTGTAAGAAAGCAGTGCCACCCTTCTTCCTCCTGAAGCAGCAGATAAAGCCAGCTGAAACAGAAGGCTTAAATATTATCCAGAGTGTCAGAACATAATATGGAAATATGCACATTTCAGTTGAGCTTTATTTATCATATCCAGAACCAGGAAGAGTTCAAACTGAATGAAAAGAGACAATCAATAGATACTAATACAATATAACAGATGTTAGAATTATCTAATAAAAATTTTAAAGCAGACAAGATAACATTTCTCAAGCACTTATGAACATGCTTGAAACAAATGAAAGAATAAAATATCTGAGCAAAGAAATAGAAGACATAAGAGAGAACCAACTGGAAATTTTAGAATTGAAAAGCACAATAATGTAAACGAAAAGCTCATTAGATGAGCTCCATAGCAGAATGGAGGGGACATTGAAAAGTCAAGAAACTGAAAGATGGATAATTACGAATTATAGGTTGAGCATTACAAATCTGAAAATGCAAAACCAGAAATGCTCCAAAATTTGAAAGAAAAAATAGAAATGTGAAATACTTCTAGTCCTAAGCCTTTCAAATTAAAGATGCTCAACCCGTATCCACTTTGAGTAATGAAGAGAATAGACAAAGAGCCTCAGGCACCCATGGAATAGTAACAAATATTGAACATTCATTTCAGAGAAGCTTAGAAGGTAAAGGAAGAGGGCAGTACTGAAAAAGTACTTCAAGAAATGATCAAAGGAATTGGAATAGGTAAAACATGGGAAAAGTAGAATGAAGTGGGAGGAATGCATCTTCTGATTCCAAAAGTCATTATGTAGCTATAGTGATCAAGACTATGTTATATTGGAAAAGTGATAGACACTTAATCAATAAAACAAGATAGAAAACACAGAATTATACTCATACAAATATGAGTGTATTTGTATGCCCAACTTATTTTTGACAAAAGTCAAAAGTAATTCAATGGAGGAGAAGATAGACTTTTTAACAAATAATGCTGTAGCAATTGGACATCAATAGAAAAAAAAAATACAAGTTTCAATGTAAGTCTGATACCTTATGCAAAAATTAAATCACAACATATCACAGAGTTAAATGTAAAATGAAGAAATATAAAACATTTAGGAAAAAACAATATAGGAGAAAATCTTCAGAATCTAGGGCTAGGCAAAGAGTTCTTAGTTTTAAAATAAAAGCAAGATTTTCTTGGAAAAAATGATAACTTTGATTGCATTAAAATTTAAAACTTTTGCTCTATGAAATACCCTGTTAAGAGATTAGAAAGACAAGCTACATACAGGGAGAAAATAATGTGGAACAAAGGACTAGCATCTAGAATATATAAAGAACTCTCACAACTAAAAAGTTAAAAAAAAATCCAGTCAAAAAATGAACAGAAGACATGAAGAGAGATTTCACATATAAAGATATATAAATGGCAAATAAGCACATGAAATGATGTTCAACATCATTTAATTATCAGGGTAATAAAAAATAAAAACACAATGAAATATTACTATATACCTATAAGATATTTAAAGTAGAAAATATTGACAATGTCAAATAAGACTGTGGAGGAAAAAAAAAGACATACATTGTTGGTGGGAATATAAAACGGTACAACAACCCTGGGAATTATTATGGCAATTTCTTAAACAACCTAAACATGCGACTATCATATTATTCCACCATTGCAATCCTAGACATTTATCTCAGATAAATAAAAACTCATGTTTACATAAAACCTGTACATAAATGTTTATAGAAGCATTGTTTTTGATAGTCCAGTACTAGAAATAACCCAGACATCCTTCAGTGGGTGAATAGTAAATCAACTGCAGTACATCCGTGCTATGTACTACTACTTAGCAATAATGGAACAATTTATACATGCTGCAGTGTATATGAATTTCTTAGGAATCGTGCCAAGTGTTAAAAGCAAATCTCAAAAGGTTACATACTGTATGATTCCACTTATATAATAGTCTTGAAATGACAAAATTATAGAAGTGAAGAAGGGAATAGTAGTTGCCATGGTTAAGAAGGTAGTGAGGCTGGGAAAGGGTTGTGTGAAAAGGCAAGATGAGTGATCCTTTATGGAACATTTTTTTCTTGATTGTATCAATAGGAATATTCTGGCTGTGATATTGTACTATAGTTTTGCAAGTTGCTACCATTGTGAAAAAATGGACAAAGGTACAAAGGATCTCTGAGTACTTTTTCTTATAACTGCATGTGAATCTAAAATTAGGTAAAATAATAAATTTGATTTAAAAACGTATGGGAGAGAATTATGGTGGGTAAAACTGGAAATATACCTGGAGCCAGACTGTGAACCATTTTGCATCCCATGCCCAAAGGATTCTAGAATTTGGCTTTTCTTCTAGGTCAGGAAGACTCATCTAAAGATTTTAAATATAGAGCATTCATAATTTGAAAATATAAAACTTTTCTCTGTAGTAATGTAATATAGTAATCTTAGGAAATTATTATTTCAGTTTAGTTGGAGAGGATACAATTTAAATAGAAAGAGAAAGACATTTTTTTTCTGGAGTTGAAGAGTCAACAATTTTAGACTGACTAGAAGTGGAATTGATGGGGAAGAATATTGAGAATATAACACAAAACCTGACTTTATAATTTCTAGCCTGAGTTGTTGGGTGAATAGTTATGTCTTTAACTGAAATAGGCAAAGCAGGCAGAGAAGCAGGCTTGTGAAGGCAGGATGATTGATAGAGGTAATAAAAATTTGTTGATACATTTTAATTCGAGGTTGTCTAAATTTAACATGTTTGTGGGACATCCAAGTGAGATATATAGAAGACCTTGGAAATGTGAGCCTGGAATTCTGTTTGACATTTAATCTGTAAATGTTCTGGGTGAGTGTTGACCTATAGGTATGAATTGAAACCATGCAGTAGTAGAGAGAATCCCATGATTAGCAAGTGGGAGAGAATTTCAAAAAGGAACATTAGATATCATGGAGTAGTAGAGAGAACAATAGAAACCATGGAGTAGTAGAGAGAATCCAATGATTACCAAATGGGAGAGAATTTCAAAAAGGATCATTTAGCAACATTACATATCAGGAATATTCAAAGAATAGTAGAAGGAAAGAGTATTAGTCTATTTTCATACTGCTATGAAGAAATACCTGAGACTGGGTAATTTATAAAGAAAAAGAGGTTTAATGGATTCACAGTTCCACATGGCTTGGGAGGCATTACAATCGCGGCAGAAGGCAAAGAAAGAACAAACGCATGTTTTACATGGCAGCAGGCAAGAGGGCGTGTGCAGGGCAACTGCCCTTTATAAAATCATCAGGTCTTGTGAAACTTATTCTCTATCACGAGAACACCACGGGAAAACCCCACCCCCATGATTCAATTACTTCCCACCAAGTCCCTCCCATGACACGTGGGAATTATGGGAGCTACAATTCAAGATGAGATTTGGGTGGGGACACAGCCAGGCCCTATCATTCCACCCCTGACCCCTGCACAATCTCATGTCTTCACATTTCAAAACCATTCATGACTTTCTAACAGTTCCCCCAAAATCTTAACTCATTTCAGCATTAACTAAAAAGTCCATAGTCCTGAGTCCCATCTGAGACAAGGCAAGTCCCTTCCACCTATAAGCCTATACGATCAAAAGCAAATTAGTTACTTACTAGTTACAGTGGGGATACAAGCATTGGGTAAATACACCCATTTCCAATGGGAGAAATTGGCTAAAACAAAGGGGCTATAGGTCCCATGTAAGTCTGATATCCAACAGGGCAGTCAAACTAATTATCTCCTTTGCCTCCATGTCTCACATCCAGGTCATGCTGATGCAAGAGGTGGGTTCCCGTGGTCTTGGGCAGCTCCACCCCTGTGGCTTTGCTGGGTACAACCCCCTCCTGGCTGCTTTCACAGGCAGGCTTTGAATGTCTGTGGCTTTTTCAGGTGCATGGTGTAAGCCATAGGTCGATCTACCATTCTAGGGTCTGCAGGACAGTGACCTTCTTCTCACCACTCCACTACACAGTGCCCCAGCATGGACTCTGTGTGGGGGATCATATCCCACATTTCCTTTCTGCATTGCCCTAGCAGAGGTTCTCCATGAGGACTCTGCGCCTGTAGCACACCTCTGCCTGGACATCCAGGCATTTTTGTACATCCTCTGAAATCTAGGTGGAGGTTCCCAAATCTCAATTCTTGACTTCTATGCACTCACAGGCCAAACACCACATGTAAGCTGCCAAGACTTGGGGCTTACACCGTATGAAGCAATGGCCTGAGCTGTATGTTGACTCCTTTTAATCAGGGCTGGGATGCAGGGCATCAAGTGCTGAGACTGCAGAAAGCAGCAAGACTCTAGGCTCAGCCCATAAAACAATTTTTTCTTTCTAGGCCTCTTGGCTCGTGATGGGAGGGGCTGCTGTGAGGACCTCTGACAGCCCTGGAGATGCTTTCCCCATTGTCTTGGTGATTAACATTTGGCTCCTTGTTACTTATGCAAATTTCTACTGCCAGCTTGAATTTCTCCTCAGAAAGTGGGTTTTTCTTTTCTATTGCATTGTTAGCTCCAAATTTTCTAAACTTGTATTCTCTGCTTCCCTTTTAAACATAAGTTCCAATACCAAACTGTATCTTTGTGAATGAATAAAACTGAATGCTTTTAAGAGCACACACATCACATCTTGAATGCTTTGCTGCTTAGAAATTTCTTTCACCAGATACTCCAAATCATCTCTCTCAAGTGCAAAGTTCCACAGATCTCCAGGGCAAGGGCAAAATGCTACCAGTCTCTTTGCTAATGCATAGCAAGAATAATCTTTTCTCCAGTTCCCAATAAGTTTCTCATCTCCATCTAAGACCACCTCAGCCTGACTTTATTGTCCATATCACTATTAGCATTTTGGTCAAAACCAGTCAACAAGTCTCTAGGGAACTCCCCACTTTCCCACATCTTCCTGTCTTCTTCTGAGCCCACCAATCTGTTCTAACCTCTGCCTGTTACCCAGGTCCAAAGTTGCTTCCACATTTTTGGGTATCTTAATATCAGTCCCCAACTCTACCAGTACCAATTTACTGTATTAGTCCATTTTCATACTGCTATGAAGAAATACCCAAGATTAGGTAATTTACAAAGAAAAAGAGATTTAATGGATTTGCACTTCCACATTGCTGAGGAGGCCTCACAATCATGGTGGAAGGTGAAGGAGGAGCAAAGGCAAATCTTACCTGGTGGCAGGCAAGAGAGAACACAGGCAGGGGAACTGCCCTTTATAAAACCATCAGATCTTGTGAGAATTATTAAGTATCACAAGAACAGCACAGTAGAACCTGCCCCCAAGATTCAATCATTACCCACCAGGTCTATATTCTTCACCAATTTTTCAATAGATCATCATTTGAAATGATTTTCTAGGGATTATGGGAGCTACAATTCAGGGTGAGATTTGGGTGGGGACACAGCCAAACCATATTAGAAAGGAAAATAGCAAGAGAAATTGAGAAAAAGTATTGGAGATATAGGAAGACAATCAAATTGTCATAGTTTCTCTGGAACTCAAAGAATAAATGGTTCAATAGAATAATTGATAAAACCATGTACTGACTGCAGTTTTTAAATATCAACCACTACATTTGCAACTAGGAGATTATTTATGAAATTTTGAATATTAATTTAGTGGTATGAATAAAAATCATGTTATAGAGTCAATGAAAGCAAGCAATTTGGAAATAAAAAGGGAAGGAGGAAGAAAGATAGTCATTAAGAAATAAAAGCATAAATAGGAGAAAATGGGGGTACAGTTGTGGAAGGGGAGATATAATTGATTTTTTCAAAAAAATATAAAAAAGGAAGTCATTAGAGAAAGCAGAGAGAGAATTGGGGGCTTGGATGGTTATAAATACCCCAGCATATTTACACACCCATTTATAGCCATAAGCTTTGAAATGACTTTTTGTTTTTGTTTTTTTTTCCAACAGATTTGAATATAAAAGCAATAGGCTTACAAGGTATGGCAGACTGTTGATGAGAGTTTTCATTGAAACTGGCAGGAACATTGGGAACCAGCTGTTGGTGTAGGTAGATCATTTAAAGTAGTTTAAACACTAAGGGATAATTCTAAGACTGTGCTTCAGATCATGAGAACTTCCTAAGTATTCTTTCCAAGAAAATTATATATATTTTAGATATAGAATTACTTATCAGCTGTTGTGCAGCTTTTCTTTTCTTTATGATGTATTTTGTCCGTGGATTAAGGAAAGCAATGTGTATTCTGAAACTGGTTATTATAATGATTATTCAATATGTAAAAGATGATAAAGGGAGGTCCTGATATTTTACTTAGTGAATTGGTAAAAGCACCTTTTACTAAAATTTCTATGTAACATGTTATTATAAACTCTAATACTTACAGAAAATTATATCCCTAGATATATGAATGGAAGTCACTTGCAGTAAGCTCTAGGGGATGAGATTTTCAGGGACGATGTAGAAATACCTTCTCTTTTAAGCATCTGCAGATTCTTGCAAAACTCTTCAGTAAAACCTCACATTTGCTAGGTTGCTTCTACGTGTCCTCACTTCCATGGACAGTCTATCAGAATTTTTGTATTCCTCTACATCAGTGGCTGCACTTCAAGAATTCCAATGGCAGCACTTTGTATATTAGCTGTACATTAATGTTAAGAGTGTTGAGTTCTAAAATCAGATTGCTGAAGTTCAAATCCTGGTTCCACTTAGTCACTTTCAAAGCTGAGTGACTTTGGGAAAGTCATTGAATGTATCCGTACCTCAATTCAGAATAGTTCCGACTGCTCATGTAGAACTCTTTTGAGGCTTCCATTAGAAAAGCCTCAGATAACACTTTTAAAATACCTAAAATATTATCTGACATGCAGGAAGAACTTCATAATTATAGTCATTTTCTGTTATATGCTCCTTCTTCTTATATAATAGACAACACTTTCTAATATTGTAACTGGACACCAAATAAATGGTATAGAAAAGTAAATCTCTCACAACGTAAAAATGTGGGGTTCAAAATACTAAGTGTGTGAAAAGAAAGAAAAGTAAATTCTGATGATGCTTTAACAAGGGACCTATTAGCCTGTCAGCAAGAGAAGATTGTTGGCAGCCTGCGTTTGTACTGCCTTAAGCTTTTATTTTCCCTTAAATTACGTAGAATGACTAGAAATCCCAGGGACTGGGATGCCACTACTTCTTCTTTTCTAATACTTAAAATTTGAACATGGCATTGCTTAACTTTTGGCTTATAAATGATTTCTTAAGATCATTTATGATCTTAAGATGACCAAATCCTAAACTAAGGTGAAGATTTTTGTTTCCCATTTCAAACCATTTTGTATGCTACTAGGGAGCGCACACAGAATATCCCTATAGTACTTTGCAACACAAAAACAGAATTTCTGGTGTCAGGAATGACAGAATGCCATTCGGACTGGGAAACCCTGTGGGTAATTTCATTTCCATTTGCTAGTGAAGCAGAAAAATCAACACGTTGTGTGTCAGAGTACAATGAGAAATACTTCTTGGCGGTTTGAAATTCAGTCATTGGTGAGGGGGAAATATCTGAAGCAGGCTGTCAAGGTGTAACTTCACATAGATGTTTGGTTTAAAGTAGGCAGATAGTCTGCATTTCGATACTATCAGAGATAGATAGGGCCCTTTAGTTTGACCCAAATGCCTTAGGGAATTATAGCTCCTGTGAAATCTGATGCTCTGATGGCTGATTGTCAAGTCTGAAAATGAAGTAAGCCTTAAAGTCTTCTCTTTGAACATTTCTACCTTGCTTAGATTATATGAAGATGGAAAAGGATACTGATAAAGAGGAAAATAGCCATTCTGGAAATTTACACTGAAGTAAAGAAGAATTTTTCAATTAGTAGGACATCTAGTAGTAACATGATAATTCCAAGTTTAGTAGGTTGACTCCTAGTTTGATCTGTGAGTAGTGTTTTGCTTTTATATTTTACTGAATGAGAAGATAATCATGACAACTTAAAATAGATATTTAAATATTAAAGACAAATCCCTTGTCATTTGTCTGTACTATTTCATGATTTTTTAATTTATACTTTTGCAGATAGGATTGTTTATTACAAAATAACAGATGCTAATTGTAAATAAAAGAACTCATAGTAGGAAATGTTATAAACTTAAATAAGAGTATTTCTTCATTATCACCAAAAATTTTACTTTCTGGAGCTAACCACAATAAAAATTGTGGTTTGTATACTTACAATTAACAAAAATTAAATGCCATATATTGGTACACACAACGTACACATACATCAAAATAGATTTTGTGATGGCAAAATAGACTGTTATGTGAGTTGCTGTTAAAAGTACATTCCATGTTAACGTATACAATTTCATAATTGCAGTGGAGAAGATAAAGTAGTACTTTTTAAATATCTTTGCATACTGTTTCCAACTTTTGTAGAAGAGAGGAATTATTATATATAATGCTGCAGTGAACATACAGTTGCTTATTTTTTTACCTAAGACTTTAGCGTTGGAATTGTTAGAACAAGACAGCATGTTCAAATTATTGAGAGGTAATGCAAAGTTGTCTCACAAAGAAATTGTGCTAAATTACTTTCTCACCAATATTATTGTCAATGCTGTGTGGTATTAATCTCTCTAATTATTATCAGTCTTACAGATTAATGTTTTTATTGTTATATTAATTTGAATTAATTTGATTTCTGATCATGAACACACTTTTACATATTGGTTTTACTTTTCCATTGCCAAATGTTTATAACCTTTGTCTAACTTTTCTTTTGAACATTTTTTTTCTTATTCAGTTAAGATGTATATACTTAAACTTCTTTATACAGTAAAAATATTTATCTACTTTTATTAATTTTTTTCTGGCTTATTTATTATTACAATATAGTTTTCTATACAGATATCTTACTTTAATGTACACAAGTCAATTTCATTCTATTGTGACTTATTGTTTTTTTCTGTTATACTTAAGTATCTCCATTCTTACTAAACTTAAATAACTTTTTAAAGTTATCTATTATCTTTCACCTATCAATTCCCAAATATAAAAGAGTTATTTTCTAAATTCTCAATTCTGTTTTATAGATGCATTTACCTATTTTTTTACCATAACCATGGTATTCTTATTTCAGTAGCTGTGTGTGTGTGTGTGTGTGTGTGCGCATAAATGTGTGCATATAAATGCATAATAGATATGAAAAGCCCCTTCATATATTTTTTCTCAGTAAAATAATCTTGGCTATTTTGCACATTTAATTTTCTGAATATATTTTAGTTTGTTATTCCAAATATACACTGCCTTGTTTTGTAATTAGTGGCTATCTTTATAATATTAACTGTACCAATATAGAAAAATGACATACAAAATCATTCTGTGGAAGTTTATATATTTCTGTTATATTTTATAGTTATTTTAAAGTTTTGCAGTATTGATTACAATAATAATTTTATTTCTGTGTCTTTCCTACAAATTATAAGTTGATTTTTAATTAGATAACAGCGTTGCCTTTAAATAATCTTTTCTCAATATATGTATGTATTTTTTCCTTTTAATTTATTGAATAGAATCTAGCACAATATTTTAAAATAATGGTATTTTGGGGGATACTATGCAGCCATAAAAACAATGAGATTATGTTCTTTGCAGGGACGTAGGTGAAGCTGGAGGCATTATCCTTGGCAGACTTACACAGGAGCAGAAAACCAAATACCACATGTTCTTACTTATAAGTGGAAACTAAATGATGAGAACATGTAGACACATAGAGAGGAAAACACACACTGGGGCCTGTTGGAAGGTGGAGGGTGGGAGGAGAGAGAGGATCAAGAAAATCATTTAATGGGTACTAGACTTGATACCTGAATGATGAAATAATCTGTACAGTAAACCTCTATTACACCCATTTACCTATGTAACAAACCTGCACATGTATTCCTGAACTTAAAAGTTTTTTTAAGTGTAACATACCATTTTTTAAAATAGTATTTTTAATACAATTTAATAAAAAATATTATTGCATGTATCTTTTCTTGTTTCTGAATTTAATGAAAACTTCTCCATTATGTTAAAAGTAATCACATTAACTTCTGGGAGATACCTTGTATTGAGGGAAGAAAATTTTATTTTATTTTTTCAGTAATTATTGTTGAAGTTTGCCAAGACAGGCAATATTGTTATCAGTTAAGGATATGGTTTCTAGCCAAGTTTACCTTGTGGCTCAGCCACTCACTGTCTATGAGATGTTATGATTTATTTAAACTTCTTGTGCCTCAATTTCCTTATCTTTAAATAGCCTAATGATTGTACTTATTACGTAGAATCATGGTATAATGAAATGAATTGATAAATGTGAGCTAGAACTCAGTAAGTGTTAGGAATTTGTTTACCTTCATCAATCAAAAAAATTGCAAATTGGTTTTGTATTTTTAATTCATTCATGTAATGTAATACATTGGAAGATATCCTAAAGTTTAATAATCCACACATTTCTGGGATTATATGGTTTAGGAATTAAGGAATTATTATTTTAATTTGAATTTATTTGCTAGTATATTCTGGAAATTTTTACATCAATACCCCAAAATTAGAAAATACAGAGTTTTCTCTTTTTTTATATATCATTTTCAGGGTCACATATTAGGGTATTGCTTTCCTAGTAGACTGAGTGAGAAATACAGTGGATTTTCTTTTGAAATAAAATTATTGAATTAAGGAAAACTTTTGCCACTAATTAGTTGACTTTTATTTATTTGAATCAAAATTTATGGAACCTATACTATGCATTTTTTAGCAAGTTATGCTTATAAAAATAGTTTCTATTTTAGTTATTTCTAGAATCAATTAAATATGTATTTATTAAATGTGCACTACTTAGTAAGACATTGTTTGGAATAAACAAATGTATATCACACTCTCTGTTCTGCTCTCAAGAGTAAGGCTCAAGAGAGAAGTAAGTACTAAAATTAAAAAAAAGTTAGTATCTTTGAAACATTTGTATACATGGTGTCAAATTGTTACTTATAACAATTTGTTGCAGTGTTTATAGTTCCAATTTTATAATTGCATAAAATAAAATTTAGAATGATTAATTTACTCAGTTACTTATCAAATAAATAATACATCAAGGACAAGAATTCAAGCTTGGTTGTCTTCACGAAAGCCCATTATCAGAATATGAATGATAATCAAATAATGAAAAACTGAATATGAATGACAAAAAATAATGAGAGTACAAAATATAATAATGTTGATTAAGATGGTAAGGTAGCCTCAACAGAGTAACTAGACTCTAAACTTCTGGGAATTAGGTGTATTTTTCACTTATGTTTGGTACTCCAAGAAACAGTAAATATCTGACACATAGTATGCACGTAATCAATGTTGTAGGTGGAATTAATGATTAAATGGTTAGATTAACAATTTTTAAATGATATGTAAACTGTGTATTGTGTAGGATTTTATGAAGCAGAAAATGTTCGATGTAACCCTAGTCAAGAAAATAACATTTTTGATGCTTTATTGTAGTTGGACAGGGAATTCTCAGGTCAGAGGTGTTCGAACCACAGCAACACCATCTTTAGTGAGGGCTAGGAAAAGGAGGCTGGACTTGCTGGGCTGCATTCCCAGAAAGTCAGGCATTCCTAGTCTTTAGATGTTTATGGTTAAGGGAACAAATTAATAATGTTTACTAAACAGACCCAGACTTGGGAATATCCTGATATCTGGAGAACAAAGGCATTTCTAATTTTACTTTAAAGATGATAAGATTGATTCTTGCAAATTATAGTAATTAAGAAAATTAACACTTTATTACAAACCCTTGTAGCAGAGCCTATCTCCCCATATGTATGAGTACTGTAACTAGAGTGAATGCATTCCTCTTTTTACTTTCAGGAACACCCTACTCTGTCTATGGAGTAGCTGTACTTTCACTATTTTACTTTAACAAACTTGCTTTTGCTTTGCACTGTGGACTTGTCCTGAATTCTTTCTTGTGTGAGATCCAAGAACCCTCTCTTGGGGCCTGGATAGGGACCACTTTCCTGTAATACTGATAGTAGAGAAAAAGAATGTGTGAATGAGTGGAGCCCATATGGCCTGAGAGTATCTGGGGAATAGGTAGTCATCTAGATTGCTTTGTGTTTGAACTCCAATGCAGTAGAAGTATCCTCCCCCCGCCAAAATAAAATGCTATTTTGAAATGATTGATATGAAAACAATCAAAATACTCTGGGAAAACCCAGAACTTTGTGGGCTGTCATGTCAGACTATTTGCTGCCTCCCATCCTTCTTACTGGTAGAGTTAAGGCCCTCACTTCTTTCAAGTCTCTTTGTTCCACTGTCATTTTCTCAAGGAAACAATCAGCCTATTCACATCTGTCACTCCTCCCCCAACCACCCCAAGTCCATCTTATTCTGGTTTTCTCCGTGTATGTCTTTCTCCTGTAACACTTAATCACTTTTGAATATATTACATTCTTTACTTATTTCATTAATAATTTACTTTGTCTATTATTCTACACCAGAATTTCAGCATGATGAGGGCTCATTCTCATCGAATTCAACTTCGATTACTTGAGTTCTAAGGAATTTACCATGTTCCCAGAATGATACCTAGTACATGTAGGTATTCAGATAATATTTTGTTGAATTCCTATTTAATAGACAAATAATTTCTGACTCTTACAGCAATTTTCTTGCCTGATTTCTCAAACTCGCTATTGGGTCACCCTCAATCTTTATCTTACTCTAGAAATTGAGCTTCTTAATGCCATTTGATACTTTCTCCTTTTAAGGAAAACTCCAGGTTGTTGATACAAACAAGTAATGAGAAAAGGATTCCCTATTTAATAAATGGTGTTGGGAAAACTGTCTAGCCATATGCAGAAAACTGAAACTAGACCCCTTCCTTACACCTTATACAAAATTAACTCAAGATGGATTAAAGACTTAAACGTAAGACCTATAACCATAAAAATCCTAGAAGAAAACCTAGGCAATACCATTCAAGACATGGGCACGTGCAAAGACTTCATAATTAAAACACCAAAAGCATTGGTTTTGGGTTTTGTTGATAAATTGACAAATGGGATCTAATTAACCTAAAGAGCTTCTGCACAGCAGAAGAAACTATCATCAGTGTGAACAGGCAACCTATGAATGGGAGAAAATTTTTGCAATCTATCCATCTGACAAAGCGCTAATATCCAGAATCTACAAAGAACTTACACAAATTTAAAAAAAAAAAAAAAAAAAAGAAAAAAGTCAAAAGTGGGCAAAGGATATGAACAGACACTTACCAAAAGAAGACATTTATGCAACCCACAAACAGTATTTAAAAAGCTCATTCATCACTGGTCATTAGGAAATGCAAATCAAATGGGATACCATCTCACGTCGTCCGGACACCCCTCCGCCATCTTCACGCCAGTTAAAATGGCGATCATTACAAGTCGGAAACAACTGATGCTGGAGGGGATGTGGAAAATAAGGAATGCTTTTACGCTGTTGGGTGGGAGTGTATAATTAAGTTCAACCACTGTGGAAGACAGTGTGACGATTCCTCAAGGATCTAGAGCTAGAAATACCATTTGACCTAGCAATCCCTTTACTGGGTATATACCCAAAGGATTATAAATCATTCTACTGTAAAAACACATGCACATGTATGTTTATTGTGGTGCTACTCACAATAGCAAAGACTTGGAACCAACCCAAATGTCAATCAATGATAGACTGAATAAAGAAAATGTGGCACATATACACCATGGAATACTATGCAGTCATAAAAAAGGATGAGTTCCTGTCCTTTGCAGGGACATGGATAAAGCTGGAAACCATCATTCTTAGCAAACTAACACAAGAACAGAAAACCAAAAACCATATATTCTCAATCATAAGTGGGAGTTGAACAATGAGAACACATGGACACAGGGAGGGGATCATCACGCACCGGGGCCTATTGGGGGCTGTGGGGGATAGAGGAGGAATAGCATTAGGAGAAATACCTAATGTAGGTGACGGGTTGATGGGTGCAGCAAACCACCATGGCATATATATTCCTGTGTAAAAAAACTGCACGTTCTGCACATGTACCCCAGAACTTGAAATATAATAAAAAAAAAAAAAAAAAAAGAAAAGGAAAACTTCTCCAGGTTGTCCTTATTCATAAGCCATAAATAGTACCTATTATCCTGGCTATAGTTATTGAGCCCAGGATGATCAGTGACTGATGCAAAGGAGGTCATCTATGGTTTAGCTAGTGGCCAATGATGTGTATAAATTAAAAAATAGATCACTGTATACTGATTGATAATTTACCAATGAATCTGATATACACTCCTATGAAAATTGTGTAAAAATCTTACTTAGGATTTAATAGTGATAGCAACAGAATAAATCAGTAAAGAAAAAGATTCTTCAATTGCCAACATGATGGATGGTGGAAAGAGTAAAAGACACCTGCTGTTGTTGGGAAGATAGGACAATGAGATTACTTGTTTGTATCTTGAAAAACCATCCACTTCACTGAAATCCAGGCTGGTCCTCTTCTGGATACTCTCTCATACTTCTTTACGTTTTTTATTGGTCCTTACAATAACTCACAATTGGCTTAGGAAAGAGCCACTTGTATCTGTTCTTTGTAACTCAAATGAACTAAACAATCAGAGAAATCCTCTCAGATGTCAAAGTTATTTAAGAGTACATAAGACTATTGTCTTATGTACCATTGTCTTTCTTTAGTCTTGTTCAGCTACTTATTAAATGGTATTATTCAAAATTATCATAGGACATATAAAATAGTTATAAAACATTCTTTTAATGTTCTAAATAAGTTTAATAATTTATTATTAATTTTAATCAAAGTACATGATGATTTTTTTTTTACTTTCCTAAAGTCAATTCTACCACAAAAAAAAAAAAACTATTATTTTATGGCTATTATGCCACAAAATACAATTACTTACTCCTCTGCCTTAAGTTGCCGAGAAAGACACAAAAGCATAAGCATGTGAAAATAGACTGCTATTGCCATTCGTTTTATTTTTGCCATAGTAGTTATTATTAGTTTATTTTATTAGTTTTTTATTTTTAGTATGTATTTTGTTAAAAAACATATGTTGTAATTTTTCATTATTAAAATTGTGCTTGCTTGCATTTATTATTTGATTAAATCTGTCAGGATTTGATTTTATATCTTTTAATCTTTATTCCAAGAATTTGTCTGTTTTCTGCATTGATTTAAAGACATTCACACTGAAGATCCTTACACATCATTAAATTACTTATCATTCTCTATCATGAATCCTCCTACAATGATATAAATATTATTGTTTGTTTGTATAACATTTTACTAATTCCAAATAGATTCTTAGCATTTTCTTTCTAAATGACAATGTAAACTTTATCATTTTAATGTATATATTAGGATCTAAACTTTTACTGAATTTTCATAGGCCATTATACCACTTAAAACATTTTTTTGGCTTGTTTTTTTTTAAGAAATAAATACTAAAGACATGAAGAGTTGGAAAAGGAAAAAGTAATTGCAGTTCATGCCTTTTCTACTATTAATATGGTGACATTTATTAATATACAGCATGCAAAATTATTTTCTTGATTGCCTTCTCTTTAGGACATCATGCATGAAATCTCCTAATCATGTTGAAAACCTAGGCCAGGCACTCGTAATGTGATTAAAATTGCTATTTCTTTTTCCTTTAGAGAATAAAGATTAAACAGTTGGGAGATCTTCTACTTGTATGCTAGCCTAGTTTATGCAGTTCCACATTTTCATTAATTTATTGTTACTGTTCCTATGGTCCTTTTTCATCATTTCTCTGAAAATATTATTTAGAATAATACAAATGCTACTATTGTCATTATTTCTAGAAAAAGTTCTTCACTATAAAGAAGGCATTGGAAGCTAACGGTGAGAATACATACAGTAAAGATACACCTTTGATTTTTTTTTTTCTGTAGACGAATGCTTTATTGAGATATTTATTTGCATTTGTTCTTCTTGTATTTTTCCTTCTCCCTATTACAAGCAGGTAATTTATCTCAGTGCTGCTTCCTTATGTGGAAGTTCTGCAGAGGGGAGCTTAAAACCTGAAACTGCATATTCTTCTTCAGCCTTTCCTCCCTTTGTCTCTCCTTTTCTCTGTCATCTCTTTCAATCCTAAAATAATTGAGGACATCATGTTAAGTGTCCTAAGGAGCAAGGATTGGAGGGGAGGGAATGAACACAAAAAAAGGAAATGGGGAAGATTTTCCTTGGTGTAACAAGGATTTTGTTACTCTTTAATCCCTCAACTTGTCAGCTTCCATGCTGTTATTTTGATTCATAAAGACGTTTAGACTAGCATTTAATATCTCTAGCATTTATTTGAAACTTTAAGATCCTTGAATGAAAACACTCTATCATATAGTTTGGATCTTTGGCATATTGATCAGCACTGTTCAATAGAGTTTTCTGTAGTAATGGAAATATTCCACACCTGTGCTCTCCAATATGGTAGCTACTCACCACAAGTTGTTACTGAACACTCAAAATGTGACTATTTTAAATGACAAACTAATTTTTAAATTTTATTTAATTTTTATAACCTTAAATTCAAATAGCCCATAGACTAATGGCCACCATATTGGACAGTACAGATACAGACTAATGTTTCATATGTGATACCCTCTTAATAAGTGATCAGCAATAGTGAGGGAAATTCACTCCCATTTTTATAATTAAATACATTATTTTATTCATATTTTTCTCATATGGCATTAGTAGTGGTGCCTGCTAAAGAACTTTTACATTTTATTTACATTTGTAAGTGAACTGAAACTCATATGTCTGGGTTTTCCCTTATCTCACCCCTCATTATCGAAAAGAATAAAACAACCCCACAAATGTATTATCCTGAAATTTTCTTTCAGAACAAAAAGTATACTTAGAACAAATTGTTTACTGTTTATAATATTTATTATACCTATTTGAAAAAGGTTGTAAAATACTGGTCTACATTTTGCACATAAAATAAAACCTCGTATATTAAGCAAAAGTTTTGAGTTGCAGTATTATGTCAATGCATTTCATTTGCATATAATTAATTACTGTTTTATACCTTTAACATTTGGGCCTGAAGGTCTTACTAATTAAAATAAATTCTTTTGTAATCTGAAACTAAATAATAAATTTAATAAAAGTCACAAATTTTTCTTCATGTTATTAAGGTTAATGGTAAAATTAATTATATTCATTTGTAACTGATATCTATAATATACACACTTTTAGGGTTGACATAAATTTCAAATAGTAGTATACAATAGTAAATATTTCATACAACTTTAAAAATATTTCAGTAAATATAATTTTTAAAATTTTAAAAATTCAATTTGGCAATAGTGTTCACATTATATAATTATATAATTTATCTTAGTTTTTAATTTTCTTTTTCTTTTCTTAATATTATGTTTTTGGAAAATATGCTGCATAAATGACAGGTATGAAGAAATCCAAACTTGACTGCAAAATGATCTTTCTACTTATAGTCAATAATAAAGTCCTTTTCAGATAGATATGTAGTCTATGTTCACTAATAAAATTGTTTATTAGTATATTTTAGACTCAAAAATTATATCTGAATGTCAATTAAATTATATCTCAATGAATATATATACTTCTTTTCTGCCTCTGATGTTTTTTTCCTAGAATGAGAACTTGACCAACATTATCTTAGTCTTTTGGAGATACTTCTCTACCTAAAAGAATAATTATTCATCGATGATAGGTAAAGTGGGGAGAAAAACAAGACTTGTCCTCACCTCTTTGTTTCTTTCGCAGTTGCCTGATTGCAGGGTGCTCTCTCCTCCACAAAACTGCCCACTCTTTATCTTTCCCATTTTCATCATTTGCTGGAATTGGGCAGATAAGTCTGCTTATTTAGGGCATACAGTAATGCATTGGTTTTCTATTGCTTCTGTAACAAATTACTACAAACAATGGTAGCTTAAAACAAAAAATATATGTATATTCAGTTTCAGAAATCTGTGTTGGTTTGGCTGGTTTCTCTGCTCCAGATTGTTCAAGGCCAAAATTACAGTGTTAGGTTCTTATCTGGAATGAATCTACTTATAAACTGGTAATTTGTAGAATCCCAATTTCTTGTAGTTGTAGGTCTGAAATATGTTTCTTTGCTGGCTGTCAGTCAAGGATGGTGTTTGCTCCTAGAGGTGCCCACATTCCTTCTCATGTGTTCTGGAACCCATCAGTGGGCCAGTTCTCTCCTAAACTTTGAGTAAATCCAACTATTTATTCTGCTGCATCTTTCATACTCCTACTGGAGAAAGCCCTCTGCTTCCATGAACTCATGTGATAAAATTGGTTTGAAACGGACAGTTCAGAATAATCTTTAAGATGTGTAATGTTAATCACACCTACAATGTCCCTTTGCCATATAATGCAATATATTCACAGGTTCTGGGAATTAGGGTGAGTATGTTTTGGGGGACATTTTCTGCTTACCACAAGTATTATTAGACCTTCTCAGCTAACACACTTAAAGCTACATTCCCTTGGACTGCACTCCATATCAGGAAAGGTAATATTTTGGCTTCACATTAACTCTTTCATCTTAACTTCTCAAGAACTTGGGACGAAAAGAAGGATCCTGTTTTGGAGGGAACACTCAGAGATCTAACGTTTTCATTGAAATTTTATTACAGAACTTCTTCTTCTTTTTCTTTTTTCTTTTCTTTTTTTTTTGAGATTGAGTCTTGCTGTGCTCTGTTGCCCAGACTGGAGTGCAGTGGCATGTTCTCCGATCACTGCAACCTCCGTCTCCTGGGTTCAAGCGATTCTCCTGCCTCAGCCTCCCAAATAGTTGGGACTACAGGCAACCACCACCACGCCCAGCTGATTTTTTGTATTTTTAGTGGAGACGAGGTTTCACCGTGTTAGCCAGGATGGTCCCGATCTCCTGACCTCGTGATCCGCCCGCCTTGGCCTCCCAAAGTGCTGGGATTACAGGCGTGAGCCACCGCGCCCGGCCTATAGAAATTCTTTAGAGGGGGACAAAAGTTTTGGTCATCAGGGGATACAACAGAAAATGTCTCAGTACAATCAATATGAAGCATAGTTGAAGGCTTTGACAATGCCAAACTTTTAAGGAGATTTGAATGTTTTATCAGGGTTCTTTGTGCTTCCATTTCCTGATATATAAATAAGAGAAGGAAAAAAGTCCTTAAAGGTCCATTGATAAATGGGGGCAATCAACTTAGAAGAAGTGAAGTGCTATGAACTAGATACCAGGGATTATTTGGGAGGAAAAACCTGAAGCATATAATGACCTAGATAAAAATATTCTTTGTCGAGTGAGGTTCTTATTCCATATGTCCATTTCATTTTCATTTTGCTCATATTGTGCTCATTCTTTCTCTTTGTTGTCTTTAAATGCTCCTTCCTCCTTCCTGAGAAGGAAAGTTCT
>NW_016827299.1:1164268-1170040 GCF_001698545.2 Rhinopithecus bieti
TATGTTTTGGAAAATATGCTGCATAAATGACAGGTATGAAGAAATCCAAACTTGACTGCAAAATGATCTTTCTACTTATAGTCAATAATAAAGTCCTTTTCAGATAGATATGTAGTCTATGTTCACTAATAAAATTGTTTATTAGTATATTTTAGACTCAAAATTATATCTGAATGTCAATTAAATTATATCTCAATGAATATATATACTTCTTTTCTGCCTCTGATGTTTTTTTCCTAGAATGAGAACTTGACCAACATTATCTTAGTCTTTTGGAGATACTTCTCTACCTAAAAGAATAATTATTCATCGATGATAGGTAAAGTGGGGAGAAAACAAGACTTGTCCTCACCTCTTTGTTTCTTTCGCAGTTGCCTGATTGCAGGGTGCTCTCTCCTCCACAAAACTGCCCACTCTTTATCTTTCCCATTTTCATCATTTGCTGGAATTGGGCAGATAAGTCTGCTTATTTAGGGCATACAGTAATGCATTGGTTTTCTATTGCTTCTGTAACAAATTACTACAAACAATGGTAGCTTAAAACAAAAAATATATGTATATTCAGTTTCAGAAATCTGTGTTGGTTTGGCTGGTTTCTCTGCTCCAGATTGTTCAAGGCCAAAATTACAGTGTTAGGTTCTTATCTGGAATGAATCTACTTATAAACTGGTAATTTGTAGAATCCCAATTTCTTGTAGTTGTAGGTCTGAAATATGTTTCTTTGCTGGCTGTCAGTCAAGGATGGTGTTTGCTCCTAGAGGTGCCCACATTCCTTCTCATGTGTTCTGGAACCCATCAGTGGGCCAGTTCTCTCCTAAACTTTGAGTAAATCCAACTATTTATTCTGCTGCATCTTTCATACTCCTACTGGAGAAAGCCCTCTGCTTCCATGAACTCATGTGATAAAATTGGTTTGAAACGGACAGTTCAGAATAATCTTTAAGATGTGTAATGTTAATCACACCTACAATGTCCCTTTGCCATATAATGCAATATATTCACAGGTTCTGGGAATTAGGGTGAGTATGTTTTGGGGACATTTTCTGCTTACCACAAGTATTATTAGACCTTCTCAGCTAACACACTTAAAGCTACATTCCCTTGGACTGCACTCCATATCAGGAAAGGTAATATTTTGGCTTCACATTAACTCTTTCATCTTAACTTCTCAAGAACTTGGGACGAAAAGAAGGATCCTGTTTTGGAGGGAACACTCAGAGATCTAACGTTTTCATTGAAATTTTATTACAGAACTTCTTCTTCTTTTCTTTTTTCTTTTCTTTTTTTTTTGAGATTGAGTCTTGCTGTGCTCTGTTGCCCAGACTGGAGTGCAGTGGCATGTTCTCCGATCACTGCAACCTCCGTCTCCTGGGTTCAAGCGATTCTCCTGCCTCAGCCTCCCAAATAGTTGGGACTACAGGCAACCACCACCACGCCCAGCTGATTTTTTGTATTTTAGTGGAGACGAGGTTTCACCGTGTTAGCCAGGATGGTCCCGATCTCCTGACCTCGTGATCCGCCCGCCTTGGCCTCCCAAAGTGCTGGGATTACAGGCGTGAGCCACCGCGCCCGGCCTATAGAAATTCTTTAGAGGGGACAAAAGTTTTGGTCATCAGGGGATACAACAGAAAATGTCTCAGTACAATCAATATGAAGCATAGTTGAAGGCTTTGACAATGCCAAACTTTTAAGGAGATTTGAATGTTTTATCAGGGTTCTTTGTGCTTCCATTTCCTGATATATAAATAAGAGAAGGAAAAAAGTCCTTAAAGGTCCATTGATAAATGGGGCAATCAACTTAGAAGAAGTGAAGTGCTATGAACTAGATACCAGGGATTATTTGGGAGGAAAACCTGAAGCATATAATGACCTAGATAAAATATTCTTTGTCGAGTGAGGTTCTTATTCCATATGTCCATTTCATTTTCATTTTGCTCATATTGTGCTCATTCTTTCTCTTTGTTGTCTTTAAATGCTCCTTCCTCCTTCCTGAGAAGGAAAGTTCTCAGAGAAATCTGAAGTCAGGGAGCATTTTATTACACTGGAACAGATAATGATAAAGTCTTGGAAGCTAAAAAGCATTGGAAAATTATTTCAGGCACTTTTCCTTCCTGTTCTTGATGGTTATTTCATTATTTTTCTGACTTTCTTAAAATGTATAGCTAAACCATGAGATATAACTGAAGATAATTCACATTTATAATGCATGGGAATAACTAACAAGGAGAATCTGATTCTAGATATACAAATGTATATGTACGGGTACATTACGTATTTCTCTATGAAATATGTCTACCACCTGAAAGTAAGACAAGTTGGGAGATTTCTCCCATTAAAGGAGAAATTATTCTGTTCTTGGGATTTTTCAGAAAGAATTCACATTCACAATATAGAGGTGGAAGTGTATTCTGACAAAACACATATTACAGAATGCACTTGCATTTGCAAAGCAAAGGGCAATAATTTTAACAATTCGGGTATAATCAGCTGGTACAGAAATAGTTAAAATAACAAAGGGATAATAAATTCTGTGAACAGAGCTAAGGTCAAATACACATTCTGTGCACAAATATTCTCTATAGATCTCTTGTCATTCATGAATGAGTAAACATTAAGACAAATAGATCTTTCAAACAATACTGAAGAACAAGAAAAATAAACAGTGAGAAAGGAAACACCAACATAATTAATAGTCACAAAACAGAAAAAAACTATTGACACTTATTAGTAAAAAGATGAAAAGAAACTTTTAGAAAATACATGCTGACATTCATCGGATGATCACATAATTTATCATATGAGGTGAGACACCTTTGAGCATAAAAAGGGGTACTATTAATAATTACACTAGGATAATAGCAAGAAACCAGGATTTACTGCCTAAATCAAGATGTATGGTCACCCTAACAATAAGATTTAAGAGTACTTATGTAACATGAACAGAAAAAAATGACAAAATAAGAAATGGAAAATAATAAAGACAAAAAGCTATGACATTTTTAAATGGTGGAGAAACATAACATAGAATTGCAAAACAACAACTAACCAAAAATATTAATGTAACTGTAGAAGTGAAATCTTTATACAACAGGTTGAAAGCAAAAGTGACACTGATAAAACTGAATCAGTGTTACAGAGTAAAGGCCTGAATAACATTCTCAGGATGCAGACCAAAGGGAGCGGGCAAGGAATATGAATGTACATTATCAGAGAAAGATGGAGAAATGATAATGAAGATTATACCTTAGAATTACAGGCATTCATGAAGAAGAAAAAGGAATGATTTGGATAAAAATGTTAATCAAAAGAAAACTTTCTGCAGAAAAAAATGCAGATCTTAGTATGCAAAATGAAAGGGCTTCTTTGGGGTGTAAAGGAAATTATGAAAAAGAGATTCACAGCCATTTGAGTTCTTTCATTCTGTACTTATTAAATGGATGCAAAAAGTATTATATAAATTTTAAATGGAATTTTAAAACTAAAGCACAAAACAAATTAAAATATGAAACAAACTTACCTAGTAAGTAAAAATACTAAGCTGGCCTCCAATTTCTGAGCACCACTGACAAACAGATAAGAATGAAGGAAATGAATGAAGAATGATTTTGAAAGGAAAAGTTTTATCCAAACATTTATAAAAGGATACATTTTTATCAAAAGACTTAGAAAATACAGTTTCATATGACTCTTTTAAAATGTCACTTTAATTTATGGTCTTCTCCTTTTAATGAATTAAAATTCAGGGCTAAAGAGAGGAAATTATATATTCATTATGTGCAAAACACTGTGACAGAAGCAAAAATGAAGATGATAAAATGGCTTTCCAGGAGTTTTATGCTCTATTGGGAGAAGCTATATGTACTCAATTAACCTTCATAATAGAGATGCAGGTAACATAATTGTTTGACTTAGAATGAGGCAATACTTAGTGTCTACTATGGGAGGTAGGAATTTCTCTACTGAGTGGCATTTATGCTGGACCTTAAAAAATTTGAAAATTTTAAATGGAGGTTATTCTGAAAAAATAATATCTGAGGATAATGTCTGAAAAGTTTTAAGAGGCTTAGGGAAAACAGTAGAATTTTAAATATAGCATAGAGTAAACTTGTTTAAAAGAATGTAGAGTCAGATTACAGAGGCTTTGAATGCCACACTTTTTTTTTCTTTTCTTTTGTAAGCAATAGGGAACCATTAAGAGAGCACTGAAGAGGAGTCTCATGTTGTTATTCATGACTTTGGAAGAGGAATCTGATGAAAGTGTTAATGATATATGTGAGAATTTAGCTGTTAGAAAATGAGATCAGTTAGCAATTTATAGATTTGTAGAGAAGAGATTATAAAAACCTGAACTCAGGTGTTTTTGATGAAAAAAAGAGAGATAAATTGAAGAAATGTTACAATGGCAGAATTAAAGAGTTGGTGACTGATTGGTTGTGGGAATGTAGGAGATGAATGACTGTGACATTTTCCTTGGTAGCATGTTGTCAGTCAACAAAATAAATAGGTAACACTTATGCAGACACAATTTTAAGAACTTTATGAATATCATCTCAAATAATCTTCACAGGAACTAATGATAAAGCTGTTGGTCTTTGAACCTGGGCAGTTTGACCCCAGAGCCTATATTCTTCACCAATCATTCAACAGATCCCCATTTGAAAGAATTTTAAATGACCATGCTCATTTAAAATCAAAGCAATAGCCACAGGGATATGTGAATCATATGTACCTCAGAATTCATTAGAGATGTCATAGCTTATGGTGTGATGTGAGTGAAATTAGTATAGACATGGGGTTTGGAATTATGTAAGTAGATAATGCTATTTACCAGACATCATTTAGGCAGATAGTGAATACAGAATAAAAATGATGTAAATATCTTCAGTTAATTTTGAATCACCTTAAGGATGATAATTTTAAATTGCTTTTGAATTTTCCTTCTTTGAAAATTTTATTTGCAGAATAGACAATAAATGGTTGTTTAGAGGAAATTCTTCTTGTGAAAAAATAATTTTGAGCCTTGCTACTGAGGATTTCTTCAAAGATATGTAAAGAAAGTACTTAGATTTTATATATAAACAATATCCTCTTATCTTTCCGTCAACCTCATCTAAAAGTTCTATGTCATAATAGTTTATGGAATATAATCTATCTGCTACATAAGAATGCTTACATATATATGCTTATATATATGTAAGCTTATCTATGCTTACATACATAAGAGCATATATTCTTATAATTAGCAGCATTCTTATATATGTAAGAATATATACATACATGTATATATAGAGAGATATAGGTTTACCTGTATTTTTATTATCACACATGCTTTTATTATTGCTTATAATTTATAATTTAGAAAATCATACTCATTAAGTTAACATTAATATTAAGTAATTAATTAATATTAATATTCAGTAAAAAATACTTACTATTATTTGCCCTGCTAGTGAACATGGAGTGAGGTGGAGGTAACTGAATGAGGAGCCAAAAAAAAAAAAATAGTGCTAGGTTCTTGGTTACTGGTTGCTTTTGAGAACCATGCCTACAAAGCTTTGGCCATAATGATGGGGGTGACTGTGGGTGGTAAACAAGGAAAAGGGAACTGCTATCATCAACTTTTTATTTTTTCCTTTACAATACTCCCTGTTTTTAAATCCACCCTCCAGTGTTTTTATTTCATTTAATATAAATTAAAGTACAATGTAAACATGTTGTGAGACCAATTTGCTTGATCCTTAAGTTAAAAAGGAAGATTGAAGAGATTTTGAA
>NW_016827299.1:1178912-1205696 GCF_001698545.2 Rhinopithecus bieti
AAAAAAAAAAAAAAAAAAACCAAAGCTTGTGCCTGAGGCACTGGCTGTCAATAGAATTTTAAAAATCAGTGTTAAGTGATTCTACCCCAAGAGTACACTTTTTAAAAAAAATTATATAAGAGAATGACTTTTACAGTTAATTAGCTTCCTTAGTAGCTAATTAACTATAAAAGGAAATAGTTGAATTAGTAGCTAATTAACTAAAAAAGGTAGCAAGAAGCAATTTATAGGAGAACAAAAGTAAAAGCTACACTATGACTAATTGTCTCCCAAAAGCCACATTATAGGCAAGAAGACAAGGAGTAATATATTGATAGCACTGGAGAAAACAGAATTCTATACCTAGATAAATCTCTCACTTGGGTTTAAGGCATAATAAATATGATTTTACAAACAAACAAAAATAATGAATAGAATGGCACCATACAAAGACGTTCACTCAAAGTACTACATGAGGCTGTTCTTAGTGACAAATGAAACTGAATCCAAAATGTCACAGTGTGATGCAAAATACAATTGTGTAAGCATGAACAACACTAAACTTAAATTGACAAAAGTAAAAATGGTAAGTACTGGGTTTGGAATGGGAATTCATATAGACTCAGTGTCGTTTATTATCTACCTATAGCTGCTGTAACAAGTTACTAGAATCTTAGTAGCTTCAACAATGCAAATTTATTATAACTCAGGAGGTCAGATTTTAAAAAATTATTATTAAGTATGATAATTGCTATAGGTTTTACACATGAGGGGATTTCAAAAGTTTGTGGAAGAATGGAATTAAAAGATAAAATTAAAACTGAATTTTACTTCTCAGCATAATCATCATCAAGTTCAAGATATTTTGTAAGCAATTATAACAGCCATTTAGCCTATTCCTAAAACTAAGGGCCTGGGAATTTAACCAAGTAAATGAAGTTTTTGTTTTTGTTTTTGTTTTTGTTTTTGTTTTGTTTTGTTTTACATTATTAGTTGATGAAAATTGGGTGCCCTTTAAAGATTCTTTTTAAGGTCAGCAAACAAAAAGAAGTTACAGAGAATCAAATCAGGACTATAAGGTGAATGCCTAACAATTTCCTATCAAAATTCTCACAAAATCACCTTTGTTTGATGAGAGGAATGAGCAAGAGCATTGTCNTAACCAAGTAAATGATGTTTTGTTTTGTTTTGTTTTGTTTTGTTTTGTTTTGTTTTACATTATTAGTTGATGAAAATTGGGTGCCCTTTAAAGATTCTTTTAAGGTCAGCAAACAAAAGAAGTTACAGAGAATCAAATCAGGACTATAAGGTGAATGCCTAACAATTTCCTATCAAAATTCTCACAAAATCACCTTTGTTTGATGAGAGGAATGAGCAAGAGCATTGTCATGGTGGAGAAGGACCCTCTGGTGAAGCTTCCTGGCCATTCTTCTGCTAAAGCTTTAGTTAGCTTTCTGACAACACTTCATAATAAGCAGATGTTATTATTCTTTGGCCCTCCAGAAAGTCAACAAGCAAAATGTTCTGAGCTTCCTGATAAACTGTCGCCATGACCTTTGGTCTTCACTGATCTATGTTTGCTTTGACCAGAACACTTCCCTTTCTTGGTAGCCATTGCTTTCATTGTGCTTTGTCTTCAGGATGGTACTGGCAAAGCCAAGTTTTATCTGTTACAATTCTTTGAAGAAATACTTCAGGATCTTGAAGCCACTTGTTTAAAATTTCCATTAAAAGTTCTGCTCTTGTCTGCAGCTGATCTGGGTACAATGATTTTGGCATCCTTCCAGTGGAATTTTGCTCAACTTTAATTTTTCACTCAGAATTATGTTAACTGAACCAATCAAGATGTCTACAGTGTTAGCTAATGGTTCTGCTGTAAATTGTCAGGCTTCTTGAATTAGGGCATGAACAAGGTTATTTTTTTCCTCACAAATTGATCTGAATGATCTGCTGCTGTGAGCTTCATCAACTCAATTAGAAATGAAATGGGAAATATTACAACTGACACCACAGAAATACATCAGGTCATTCAAGGCTACTATGAACACCTTTGTGTGCATAAACTAGAAAACCTAGAAGAGATGGATAAATTTGTGGAAAGATACAACCTTTCTAGCTTCAATTAGGAAAAATTAGATATCCTGGACAGACCAATAACAAGCAGCAAGACTGAAATGGTAATTAAAAACTTACCAATGAAAAAAATGTCCAAGACCAGACAGATTCCCAGCAGAATTCTACCAGATTTTGAAAAAAGAATTGGTACCTATCCTATTGACACTATTGCACAAGATAGAGAAACTGGGAACCCTTCCTAAATCATTCTATGAAGCCGATATCACCATAATACCGAAACCAGGAGAGGGCATAACCAAAAAAGAAAACTATAGACCAATATTGCTGATGAACACAGATGCTGAAATCCTTAACAAAATATTAGCTAACCAAATCCAACAACCTATCAAAAAGATAATCCACCATGGTCAAGTGGGTTTTATCCCAGGAATGCAGGGATGGTTTAACATACACAAGTCAACAAATGTGATACACCACATAAACAGAATCAAAACCAAAAATCACATGATCATCTCAATAGATGCAGAAAAAGTATTTGACAAAATCCAGCATCCCTATATAATTAAAACCCTCAGCAAGCTTGGCATTCAAGGGACATGCTTCAATGTAATAAAAGCCATCTATGACAAACCCACAGCCAACATAATACTGAATGGGGAAAAGTTGAAAGCGTTCCCTCTGAGAATTGGAACAAGACAAGGATGCCCACTCTCACCACTCCTCTTCATCATAGTACTGGAAGTCCTAACTAGAGGAATCAGACAAGAGAAAGAAATAAGCGCATCTAAGTTGGTAAAGAGGAAGTCAAACTGTCGCTGTTTGCTGATGATATGATTGTTTACCTGGAAAACTCTAAAGACTCCTCCAGAAAGCTCCCAGAACTGATAAAATAATTCAGCAAAGTTTCCGGATACAAGATTAATGTACACAAATCAGTAGCTCTTCTATACAAACACAGTGACCAAGCTGAGAATCAAATAAAGAACTCAACCCCTTTTACAATAGCTGCAAAAAATAAAAAATGAAATACTTAAGAATATACCTAACCATGGAGGTGAAAGACCTCTACAAGGAAAACAACAAAACACTGGTGAAAGAAATCATAAATGACACAAAAAAATAGAAACACATCACATGCTTATGGATGGGTAGAATCAATATTGTGAAAATGACTATACTGCCAAAAGCAATCTACAAATTCAATGCAATTCCCATTAAAATACCGCATTCTTCACAGAACAAGGAAAAACAATCCTAAAATTCATATGGAACCAAAAAAGAGCCCACATAGCCAAAGCAAGGCTAAGCAAGAAGAACAAATCTGGAGGCATCACATTACCTGATTTCAAACTCTAATATAAGGCCACAGTCACCAAAACAGCATGATACTAGTATAAAAATAGGGACATAGACCAATGGAACAGAATCCAGAATCCAGAAATAAAGCCAAATACTTATAGCCAACTGATCTTCGACAAAGCAAACAAAAACATAAAATGGAAAAAACACACTCTGTTCAACAAATGATGCTGGGTTAATTGGCAAGCCACATGTAGGAGAATGAAACTGGATCCTCATCTCTCACTTTATACAAAAATCAACTCAAGATGGATCAAGGACTTAAATCTAAGACCTGAAACTACAAAACTTCTAGAAATAACTGGAAAAACTCTTCTAGACATTGGCTTAGGCAAGGATTTCATGACCAAGAACCCAATAGCAAATGCAATAAAAACAAACATAGCTGGGACTTAATTAAACTAAAGAGTTTTGCACAGCAAAAAGAACAGCAAGCAGAGTAAACAGACAACCCATAGAGTGGGATAAAATCTTCACAATCTATACATCTTACAAAGGACTAATATCCAGAATCTATAATGAACTCAAACAAATTAGCAAGAGAAAACAAGCAATCCCATCAAAAAGTGAGCTAAGGCCATGAATAGACAATTCTCAAAAGAAGATATATAAATGGCCCACAAACTTATGAAAAAATGCTCAACATCACTTATGATCAGGGAAATGCAAATAAAAACCACAATGTGATACTACTTTACTCCTGCAAGAATGACCATAATAGAAAATTTTAAAAAATGTAGATGTTGGTGTGGATGTGATGAACAGGGAACACTTCTACACTGCTGGTGGGAATGTAAACTAGTACAACCACTATGGAAAACAATGTGGAGACTACTTAAAGAATTAAAAGTAGAACTATCATTTGATCCAGCAGTCCCACTACTGGGTATCTACCCAGAGGAAAAGAAGTTTTCTATGAAAAAGATATGTGCACACACATGTTTGTAGCAGCACAATTAGCAATTGCAAAAATGTGGAACCAACCCCAATGCCCATCAATCCACTAACGGATAAAGAAATTGTGGTAAATACATACAATACAATGATACTCAGCCATAAAGAGGAATGGATTAATGGCATTTGCAGCAACCTGACTGAGTTTGGAGACTATTGTTCTATGTGAAGTAACTCAGGAATGGAAAACCAAATATCGTGTTCTCACTCATAAATGGAAGCTAAGCCATGAGGATACAAAGGCATAAGGATGATACAATGGACTTTGGCACTTGGGGAAAGGGTGGGAAGCGGACAAGAGATAAAAGACTACAAATTGGGTGCAGCGTGTACTGCTGTGGTGATGGGAGTACCAAAATCTCACAAATCACCACTAAACAACTTACTCATGTAATGAAACCCCACCTGTTCACCAATAATCTATGGAAAAACACATTATGGGAATGATATCTCAAAGACATCTGCAGTTTCCCAATGGATAACTTGTTTTAAGAAGGGACTGCAGGTCAAATATTTGAAATGGGTGTTACTGGGATGACATCGTCAGTAGGACTTGCATCTTCAGGCTCTAAGGAAGAATTTACTTCCTTTCTTCTTCTAGAGGTGGCCTACATTTCTTGTCTCCTGCTCTTCTTCCAGCAATCCCATCACTCCCATCTCTGCTTCGTCATTACAACTCCTCTCATTCTCCCACCACCCTCTCTCACTTGTAAGAATCTTTGTGATTACATTGGGCTCACTCAAGACAATCCAGGATTATCTCATCTTCTCAAGATCCTTAATAACATCTACAAAGTTCCTTTGGCCATGTAAGCTAGCATATTCACAGGTTCTGGGAATTAGAATATATGAACATCTTTGGGAGAAGAGGGGCTTATCCTACTTATTGCAAGAAGCATTAAAATCCAAACTACACAAGTAAAATGTGTGGGTGGATCTGAGCTCAAGTATCGTGAAATGCTTGCTTGTATTCTTGGAGGAGAGATTAGAGATAATAATTAGCTTTAAGAATTGGCAGATCAAGTATCTAGGTGTGGTAAAAATGTAATGTATTTCACAAAATCAATGACTTGAATAAAGAGATTTTAAAATTGATTAATCAGGTACAAGAGGAAAGAAATAACAAAAAAGAGTCAAGAATATTATACAAAATAATATTAAAATGATACATTCAAAATATCAGTAATACAAATTAAAAGAACAAAATTATCATTATGTTACATGAACAGATATAGTCAAACAAAATTAAAACAAGTAAAATAAATTTTGGTAAAAGATACAGTATATAAGTTCTAAATAAGAAAAAATAAAGATGTAGGTAAATCAGTGGTTTTAAACCAGTTTTAGTTTTGTACCCCATAAGTTTTGGCTTGTCTGGAGAAATATTTGATTGCCACAAATTGAGAGGAAGGTGTTCTAGTTATTATAGCTTTATGAAAACCTTGAAAGCTGGTAGTAGTAAGTACTCCAATTTTCTTCTACTTGTCCAAAATTATTTTGGCTAAACAAACAACTAAAAATTCTTTTAACCAATAACTGTAACACAGTTCACATAGAAAGTTCACATGAAGTATTCACGAATACTGACCATATTCTGGGCCATAAATCAATTCTTTTTAATAAATTAAATGGAAATCATACCAAGTACCCTCCCTTACCAAAACAGAAGAAATACAGAAAACAATAACTGAAAGTTCATGAAAAGTGTCCAAATATTTAAAATTAGACAACCATCTTCTAAATAACGCATTAATAAAAGCAAGGAAATTAGAAAATATTTTAAAGTAAATAAAAATAAAAGCACGACATAACAAAATTTGTGCATTGCACCTAAGCAGTGCTTAGAGGAAAATTATAAGCTTTAAATGCTTGTCACTTTATCACGAAACTTCCAGTAAACTTTCCTTCACATAGCTGCCTTGGGAGATTGACCCTGTGGGAGAAATGTGGGAAAGTCAGAGAAAGAGAAGAAAAGTTGCAAGAAAGATCAGATATTAATCAGATATAGGAAAGAGGAGAAAAAAGCTGTTAGGAGTTATGCATGAAATTTTACCACCAACAATCCCATTTCTAAACCTTTTCCCATATTAACCATGGCTATTTCAATCGCAAATATAAAACACAGATTAACTTAAAATAAAACATGGATTTGGTAGTTTATGCAAGCCAAAAAGAAAAATACTACAGCTCTTTGTTCTACAAAATTCTGTTCTTTTATTGGTTGTAGCACGTTTACCTATCTTTCTGCCAAACTTGCAATGGCAAAAATGCTCTAAATAAACCTAATGCAACAATATCTGTTGTTCTATGAGTGAACATACTCATAGAACAAAAACAGCAACAACAAAAAGAAACGAAAACCAAAACCAGTGTTAACTTCATCTACTGCATTCATTCTAAGTCCAGGTTTCCTCATGGATTTCATATTTAATTGTTTTGGTGTGTGACTCTTCTTAATGTCCCAACTTATGATCTAAATAGTCATTCTCTGGTTATGACCCTGTTTACAATGGTGAAAGGGAAACAATATAGCCATTATAAAAATTCCCACTTTGAAAATAAGAAAAGGAAATAGAACATACTATGATCTCTTATCTACATACTCTATTTCCTGGATATTAAGAATACATTTCTTCAGAGCTTGAGTAGGTTTCTTGTTCTGCTGATGTGACTGAACCATATTTTCATACTTTAAGCACTGGGTACCTTGACTGCCTATTTTCCTCCATCTCTGGTGCTGAGAAAGGGGAGGAATCCCTTATCGGGAGCTGGACCAGTTTAGCCATCCACTTTCTGTTGTAATTATGGGGATCTTGGTAGTGACTTAGAAATTGAGCAGTAGATAGGTTCCTGTTTATACGCTTTGGATTTATCTGGAAAACAAACCAAACCTTCTAAAGTAATGCTTCTTAGTTGCTTTTTAATTCTTCCTAAGTGACCCTGAGGAAGTAAAAAGAAAAAAGTTTGAAATTAAGTCAAATTGTAGCAATGTTCAAGTTAGACTTGAATATTGAAGATTCTGTCTCTTCCTCTCTCCTTAAATCACTTACTAATGGCATTTCTCTAGACTTTTGTATTGAAACAAAAGGAAATAATAGGCTGTTCTGGTAAACACAGATGATCTGTCCACAGGCACCCAGACTTCATTACTCACAGTTCCAAGGAAAATCTATCCTTGAAAAAATGCTTGGGAGGGATCAGGGAATTCAGAATCTACTTTTCTTACTCTTAGCTCCTCATTCATTGCCCATTCCCATTATATAACATGATTTTGTGATTCATTGCCCGTTCTCATTATATAATGTTATTTAATGTGATTTTGAAATTTGGGCCATTTGCAATTTGGCAGGGTGCCTGTTTGATTCTGTATGGTCCTGGGTTATTTGCAATAGGCAAATTATTCAACTTATATTTCCTTTCTAAGAGACTAAATTGATAGAATCCTAACTCATTGAAGTCTGCAAAAAGTAACCCAAAATATTTCAAAAGTTGGACAGTTTTCCTCCAAAACTGCAAATTTAAAAAGACACGAGATGTAAGAAATAGCAGACAATAATTTAAGCATCTGCATGGCTGCAAGACACAGAGTGGGACTTTCAGTCAATAAATATTTAGGTGACTCAATAGTTCCTTTACCTAGGTCCTTGTATTTTGAGTTACCTTTACATTTGATCATCAATGTTAACTTTACATTTTGATTTAATTCATTACAATCTCCTCCTCCACAGTTTGAATGTAAGACATGCTATTTGGTGGATATTGGTGTGCTTATTGCCGAGGCAGCTCCAGCTAGGACTGTAGCCAGGGCATGCTGCTTGTGCCTGCAGCTTCTGCTATGAACTGAAGAGGCAGAAGGGATGGAGGATGGGGATGATGGCAGTAAAGAGCAGAGAAATAGAGGGCACATGCTCTGGGAATACATTTAAAAGCATTCCTGCTGAGATTAAGGATATGCTAAAGACAAGCAGCCAAATGTGTTCATAAAGGCACTTACTAGAGGAGCTGGCAGCTCTATTTTGTCAACAGGCTAGAAATCAGAATCCTAAAATAAAGGTTGTAGAAAATAGGGGGTGGATTTAGAGACTTTGATCCTGGTAATATCACCCACTCCACTCACTGTGAAAGAAAGGGGGAGATGCCCTCTCATTTTGACTGAGACGGAAAGTTCATGGGGCTACTCACCTTCATATGCTGTATTGTTAAAAGGTGTTGAACATGAGGGTGTACTCGCTCATCGGAGATTTATGTTCGCACATACTCCTCTTGGGTTTTCCTGCCAGGAAAATTATCATAATTGCCAGGGAGCAATTAGGATGCTTTTGGACTCAGCTGTATATGAGTGACATACATTGCTCTCTTAAATAACTATTTTATAAAATGCTAACTTACAAATACTTTCTGTTATAAAAATGGGATGGATCTCACTAATTATTCCATCACGTCACTGATACTTCAGCATAAACTGATGGCCTGCAATTGATTCTGCTTAGGAGAAAGTACAAAGGAAGAAACAAGTGCTATAATCAGAGATGTTTTACAAAAAAGTTGACAAATTTTGGACTGTATAATTTTTCCTAGACTGTAAAATATGGTGAGCATCCATAATTGGCAGCCTACCTACATCATTGTACTGATAGCTTAGCATTAATATTGTATCAAAATAAAAAAGAAAATAATTCTTCAGTTTCTGCTGCAAAACTTTTCTAGTGAGAGACACTGTGCAAATGGACAATGGCCAGACCATATATAAGAACAGAACTTGCAACCTGCCCAGGAAACCAATCCCTTGTCTATAGCAACCACCCTAGGAGGCCAGCCTGCTCCAAGTAAGACACATAGGAAGTCAGACTGGTATGTCTACCAACATTCCAGGTAGCCAAACAATAACTCCTGTAATAATTGCCCTGAAGTGGCCAGGACTTGATTAATAACTGACAGCTTCCCTAACTTTTGTCTCTGCTTCTAACTTAGGACCAACTGGAGAAAGCAAAGATGCACTCTTAGTCAATCACAAGGTGTCCCACTTGTAGTTAATGTGCTTACAGTTTCTCCATGCCAACAGCCTCCAATGAGAGTACACCTGAAGCCCTCTTGTTTTGTTTTGTTTTTTTTTTCCCGCCAATATAAAGCTTTCACATTCTCTCTGCCAACCTTTGAGTCTCTGCCAAAACACAAGTGATCACCACTTGTGATTCCCTTGCTGCAATAAGCTCTAATAAATATCCTTTGCTTGTTCTCATTTGGTTGGTCTTCATTTACTTCTACACTGGAATATCATGGGACCACTTTATGGGAAGCAGTTTAACAAAATGAACATAAAAGTCTCTTCAAGGCAGTGACAAAGATTTGCATTCTCTCTCTGCTTCTTTCTCAATTGGACAGACTTATCTTCCAATTCAACACAAAGTAACATGCATTCTACTCTTGTAAAGTCCATTTGTTAACCTTTCATTTCATATCAAAGCTGTATGTATGCTCTGATACTCAAATATTTAATTCAATCTGTTTACCTCCATTTATTTGGTGTTTTTAAATTTTCATTTTAAGCACTATGGTTTCCATTTTCTTGAATTCCACTTGGTTTCTTGTCATACCTATCCTTGATTCTCACCTGCCGATATTCCTTGTCTGTTGTATAGATGTCATTTTATCGATGCTCTTATCTACTCTACATCTTTGAGGATTTTAAACTTGCATTTTAATGCAGTTTCAGATTGGTGTATTATTTCTAGTTCTTTGGGTGTACATTCTTCCATCTTTCATGTTTACTGAATGAGTGTATTAGTATTATGTTTCTTTATTCATTGTGGGAATGGGATTTGAGAGACCATCTCTTGAAATAACTTTTATTTTCATCTCTTTTCTCCCTCTTGTTCTGTGGGTTCATGATTATCTCATTCAAATATAGCCACATTTCAAAGATATGTCTTATATTAGTAGCTCAGACCTTCACTCCATCATAATATTCCACTATAATACCCTCAACTTCACATACACAACAATCCACTTCTCAGTTCCCAGTTACTACTTTCCGCCAAGAATACACTGAGTAAGTAGTTAGTAGTTTTCCTGTATTCATTGATGAGAGTGTAGGGGACTTTACACTTTCCAGAAACTCTGTTGTCTGAAGGTTTGATAATTTGAGTCTCTGGAATAACCATAACAGAAGACAGATTAACAAGAGAAAAGGATGACAGATGTATTACATGCATAGTAGTACCACAAAATATGAGACTCAAAGACCAAATAGTTAAAAGCTTCAATAGCATTTTGAGCTGCAGAAAGAAATAGGGGCTTCTCAGCAGGAGGAGGTGACAAAAGCTATGGGAGTATGAGGGGAGGAACTACCCTGGGAACAAAAGTTTTTATGCAGATGAAGTATTTTCTGAATAGCAACCCTCAGAAGAATTAGGTAAAAAAAGTCTAGCTGGGCATGGTGGCTCACACCTGTAATTGCAGCACTTTGGGAGGCCAAGGCGGTTGTATCACCTGAGGTCAGGAGTTCGAGACCAGCCTGTCCAACATGTAGTGAAACTCTGTCTCTACTAACAAATACAAAAATTAGCTGGGCGAGGTGGCATGCACCTGTAATCCCAGCTACTTGGGAGGCTGGGGCAGGAGAATCACTTGAACCCAGGAGGCAAAGATTGCAGTAAGCTGAGATCCTGCCATTCTACTCCAGCCTGGGGGACAGAGCAAGGCTCTGTCTCTCAGGGAAAAAAAAAAAAAAAAAAAAAAAAAAGGTCTGCATGGGCATGGTGTCCTGGGCATGGATGGATGGAGATCTTGGTCTCTTATCTTGCTATCTGAGTTAATCTTCTTCACTTAATGTAGATACAAGAAAGGACTTGACAACAATTGCATTCCTTTTGTAGGAACTTCCCTTAATCAGATAAGGGAAATGTCAGAGAAAGCTCCTCCTGTATCTGGGAGAGAAATAGGATTGACAGAAAGAGGAGTGGGGCAAGGTTGGAGAGACCTTGGTTCTGAAGCTACTTTTGTAGTTCAAAGTACTCAGCCTGTAAAAGTGCCCTACTTTAAAGTGTCCTGAGCCCCAATATGAGGGTGAGAAGGGTCCTAATTCCTAGCTTTATATAGGGAACTTGGTTCTAGTCGCTCATCTCATGTGGAGTGTAATCAGTTTCCTTTTCACACAGCAGCAAACGCTGGGCTTCACTACTGATTGTGATCTTTAGATTCTTCTGTTACAGCCTTACCACGTAAGTCACTAGTCACTTCTTAGTTTCTAATTCTATTTCTGATCAAAGAGTTTCTTCTTTGCATTAGAATGTGTTTTTATATTTTAGTATATTTTATTTATAATATTTTTGTTTGGTATAGATAAAAGTGGTCACTGCTGGGTGCAGTGGCTCACGCCTGTAATCCCAGCACTTTGGGAGGCCGAGGCGGGCGGATCACAAGGTCAGGAGATGGAGACCATCCTGGCTTACACGGTGAAACCCTGTCTCCACTAAAAATACGAAAAATTAGCCGGGCGTGGTGTTGGGTGCCTGTAGTTCCAGCTACTTGGTAGGCTGAGTCAGGAGAATGGCATGAACCCTGGAGGCGGAGCTCGCAGTGATCAGAGATCGCACCACTGCACTCCAGCCTGGGCGACAGTGCGAGACTCCATCTTAAATAAATAAATAAATAAATAAATAAATAAATAAATAAATAAATAGTGACAATCTGCCTGCCATATTAATAAATGGTTCTTTGTCGGTCTGTTTTTTCCTGGATGCCAGTCAGCATGATTTTAGCAATACTTTTTACCTTAAGATAATTTCTTCTAAGTAGAGAATTATTTCAGAGTAATTTTATTTAGTTAAAAATACATACTTTCTGTGTACTGCTTTCTGGCTGCCAAGTGCAGCTTGGTTAAGACAATAGGCTTTGAAGTCAGATTTAGGTTTGAGTCCCTGGTTTTACCTCTTACTAATGATCTGAGATTTGACAGATTAATTAGAGTTTTTCAAGCCTCAATTTCCCCAGATATAATGTGGAAATGATGAAATACCTTTGTAATAGGATTAGAAGAACTGTATAACAAATAAATAGGACTTAACCTGGTGCCTAACACACATCAGCCCACACAATGCATGTGTTTTTGTGCCACTTCTACTCCTTTTTCTATTATTGTTATATGCATGCTAAGACCAAATGTTTCCATTCTATCTTTTTGTTTCTTTTTTAAACAATTGTGTCTTTCAATCTCCCACTCTGTTGTTTTTTTCTCAGTTTTTTTTGGCTATTAGTTTGGTAATTTAAATCTGGCTATGAACATTGGGACATTCAAAGCTTCACCTCATATTTCAACGGCTTTTTTATTCTTTGAAAGGAAAAAGGACTAATAATTTAGCACACAATATTGGTTTTGTAAACAAAGGACATTTAATCATAGACCAAGATATATTTTGTCATGGGGACATACATCATAGAAATAAATATTGGTATGTAAATATGTCTCATTATTAATAGTCCATGGAAGGCCATAGTTCACAGAATAGTATACACCCAATGCCAGATACCCAATGGAGCTTGATAAATGTTGTTGTAGTCTTCTCTGAGATTTTGATTTAATTTGGTGATCAAATAGATTAAATGAGTGATTAATGAAAATAAGTAATATTCCTAGGGATGGAAAGACAGCAGTAACAAAGATTAGATGTTATTTTTAATCTCGAACTGATAAAATTATGATCTCTGAGGCATATTTGGTTTGCTATTCAAGTGCAGAGTTATTGTAGGGTTGGTGTTTGCATTCTGATTTCATTATGAAAAATAACACTTGTAATTAAATGCCACAGTACTCCTTATGAAGGACAACTTTTAATGCCTATGAATCTAATAGTATCTGGTTATAACACAATCTTACGAAATCCAGTAAAATCACATTATTTTACAAAAATGCTATAAAGTAAAGCATATAGACACATACACTCTATACTTTAGGTCATGTCTTATTATTTTGCTTCCAAATTAGCTTAGGGGGAGATATTATATTTTATTTGGCATTTCAAGAGCAGTCACCGTTTGCCGAGCTTTTCATCTTATAGTGAATTCTGTTATTACTCTGTACTAATAATGATATGTTCCTTTTTGTCATGAGATATTTACTTAGAGGAAAGAATGTGTCACTACACATTTTATTACAAAACATACAAACTATATGATTTTGCATTTAGATTTATAAAGGTGGAGAGAAAGTAGTTTTAGAAACATATATTTGATAAGTTCTACAACATTTGATTGTATGTACCTGTGGCTGTTTAAAACCTTAATTTTAATAGCTCTACTTTATTATAGTGAGCAAGATATATGTAAGCCAAATTAATCTCAATTTTAGTGAAGCAATGACCTTTGAGTTTACAGAAAACATCTGGAAGAAACAGCTGGGTAACTGATCAGGTGTTTTTTCAAGTAGAAGTGCAATGTGGTGCTCCTGTGGTACTGTTTAGAGATTTTCAATTCTCACATCATGTAGCACACAGTGGTGCTATTAATTAGAAACTGATGGAAAGTCAGAAATAAATCCTTATGTCAAGCAGGATGTCTTATATGGAGGAGATTCAAAAGTCATGCAACTTTCTGAAATTGAAATGTTCAGGGTAACAGCAAGGGTAACAGACTCCCTGCTACCAAGTCAATATTTTCCAACTGCTAAATGTTAATTTCTTTAATACCTAGTTTCTCTCTTAAATGCATAATATTAAAATGGACTTTCTTAGCCTTTAAAAAATTAGTGATGCAAAAAAGCTATTAACTTCCAACTGGATCTGTGCTCTTTACACTTGCCCTAGTACAGTGGATAATTCCTAGTACCAGCCTTTCCTTATCTACTTCAGTTGTAATATGCCTGTCAGTGCCTAGCCTGATGAACTAATTTTTGTTTTTTAGAGTTAGGACACTCATCAGAAATGCAAGATCTCGGGCCTCCTCTCAGACCTACTAAATCAGAAATTGCATTTTTACTATATTGATGAATGATTTGTCTGCACGTTAAGGTTTGAGAAGTCTTGCCTTGGCACCATGGCTACACATGAACAAGCTATGGGTCTCTAAACACTGTTACCTGTACCCCATTCCAGTGGAACAAAATCTTTGGATGTGAGGTCTGTGGGGGCTAGGCATCTGCATTTTTTAAAAGCTTCCAGGTAAAACTTAAACACAAATTGTCTGGTAGATGACCATCTACATCAGAATGAGATAACAGCGCTTGTGTAAATGCACATCCCTAATCTTTCTCCAGAGATTTGAATTCGTTAGGCATAGTGTAAGTGGTTGAAAGTTCCCAATCTATCAGCTCACAGCACACAGTAAAACTATTGCCTTGTTAAAGCTGTTGTAAAAAATCTGAGCTTTCAGAGGATTAATTTTAAAATCATATTATTTTGTATATAGAAAATATATTAATTCAGGTAGGGAAGAAAGCCTTCAGGCATGTTTGGTCAAGGTTAGATGTCCATTTTCTAAGATTTTCCAGTTTTGCTTCCTCCAGTACTAGAGTCATCATTAGGTAGAAAAATGCTTTCAGCACTCAAGGCTCACTCATACTCTCATACTCTACCTATTAAAGGAAAAGAGAGCATTTCTTTAGAAGGCTTTTTTGTTTGTTTGTTTGGTTTCAGAAGAATCAGGAAATTTCTTTCCCAGAAAGTCTCAGCAAATATATTCTTCATGTTGTCTTTAAACCAGATATGCTGACCAGAACATTTTGCAATTGGGTTAAACTGGGTGGGGACTTCAGGGCTGTTACTATACAGGGAAAAGGCAAACTCTACTAAAGGAAAGCCAGGTTGCCTTTGGTAGAAGAAAAAGGACATTGATGCTGCAGAGGAAATCAGCAGGTACATTCTACAGCTATTTTGTTAAATGTACTTTGCAGAATTAGACTTTATAAATAGCCATATTTTTATAAAACACTGTACTTGGAACTAAATACAAAGTAATAACAACACAGGAACATGCACACTTTAGAAACAACGTACAAACTAAAACTATGTATAATTTATAACAATAAATTAATGTTCAAAGAAAATATTTTCACAAAAAAGCCTGAATATCATATTTATCTCTAATTAATACATAACTAAGTAAAATAACATTGTTTCTCAAAATTTTACTCATTTTTTAATAATGAAAACTGATTTTGCTTCTTTCAGTATATATTTAAATTCCACTCACAGACTCAATTTCAGCATGTTAAATTTTGTAATATGAATTCTATGTTACATTTGAGATAATCAATCATGTTTCAATGTAACCCACATTGCATTGGAGACTTTTATTATGAGCATTATCGTTGTAGTATAGTAAAGTATATTGTTAATGAAGCATGGAAAAGGAATAATTTCAACTAATAGTCATATATGTCAAATTTCAATTAGGACTATGTTGGAATCCAAAAAGAGAGATGAGCGTATAAATTTAAACCTTTGACCTTCAGCATCAAGTACAAGGTCTGAGAGCAAAATTAAATTATTTTTATGTAGAATACAAATTTGAGTAAATTAATGCGTTCTGAAACTCTCATGACTCTTAAATTGCATACGATTTTTAAAATTTTAAATACTTGCAATTTGCAACTTTGAAATGTTTACTTTTATTCCATATATTGTAATATTAATAAATGAAAAAAACAACAAATTCAACAGAAGTTTATTGTATGTCTACTGTTAGGCAATGCACCAACAGGTAAATTACTCGTCCTGAATTAGTGTCTGATGAAACAGATCAGGCCTACAGGTTTTTAAAATTATTGTCATTTTTCAAGAATACTTACTGTCATTAAATATCCAGTGAATGTTCACTTTCCCTTGATTGATATATAATTTTTTTTAAAAAATTGAAGTTGGTTTATTTGAGTCAAGATCCAAATAAGATTCACACATTGCATTTGGTTGACCTCTGTGTTCATTATATCGTAATTTATTGGGTACCTTTCCCTCATTGCAATGTTTTTCCTCATAAAGTGGGTTCTTTTTCTTATAGAGCTTCCCACATTATCATTTTTTGCATACCTATAATATTAATATTTTATAGGTTTTTTTAAATAGGTTTGTGTTTATGCTGTTGAGTAACAAATATCTCTAAGGCATTTTCCAACTCTAAGGATTTAAGATTCTCTGAGATAGAAATTATGCTTTTAAGATAGCACAGCAGAGTACAGAAAGAGCATTGAACTATTAGTCTAAAAATTTCTGTTTTCATCAATATTCTAATTCTATTAATTACAGGGGTTTTAGACTTAGTTAACTACTGTGTACCTCAATATACTCATCTGAAAAATGTAGGAATTGGACTTGATGATACTTAGTATCCCATTCAAGTCTAACATTTCTTGATAACATACATTTTTTGACAAATGATTAAAAAGGGCCATCTTTCCTATTGGAAAAAAATTCTAAGTTATCATTTATATATTAAACTTTCAAAAATTCTTTATAGTCAATTTGGACCAACAGCTATTTGATATAATTCAAAGGAACAAGGACTAAATCATACATAAATTTTAATATTACCTTCCTCTATAGCTCTTTCATTTGTGTTCTATGAGTTTCACTTAGAGTTATTATAGGGAAATTATGAAATATAGATTAATGGTTGCATTTTTATGCTTTTGATGTGTTGTTTAATGAGGTATGTGCTGTTTTATATCTTACATCAAAGAGACATCTGCTAGAAACCTTATTATACACATCAAGTGATTTTTGCTCTAATAAGCATAATCATCTGAATAATGGAATATGGCATTTTTTCTTCATGCCAATGAACTTATCTTATAAATTTGGTTCCCATTTTGAAACATAGTTTTTAATTTTGAACTTTAAATTACTTTATTAGACATGCCTTTCCTGAAGTAAACTTAAATGGTATATAAGATTAGAGAAACAATCACAAGACACAAACATCTAACACCTTTATAGGTCATAGAATATAGTTCATGAAATTGCCGTAATGATATCACCTCCATCATTCATATAGTTTCTCTAGGAGCTGATCACTTTAGATTTAGTGTATGCATTTGCAGTCACTGAAAATCTTTAATTTGGTGAAATAGACAAAGTATTCTAAACTTAAAATGAGATATCAATTTGAGTTAAATAATAGCCTAACCACAGCCACCATGTAGATTACCAGATTCCCTGACTTTCACCTCTTCTGTCACCACTACAGCATTCCTCAACCTATGCAAGCATGGTTTGAAATCAAATTTTCCTTTCAGTAAATCACTATGGAATTTGTGAGAATTTTCTGCATCTGTAAAGTAAGTTGATGAGTCATAGACAAACTATTTAGCATTGCATTTCGGGCATTATGAATAAAAAAATAGAGAAGATAGGTATTTATAGATGTCAAATCACAGAATGAACTAAAATAGAAGAAATAGGGCCAACATTTTGCAATTTAGCTTTCTATTTTTTTGTATGTATACACGAGTGTTTTATACAAACTATTCAGAAATAGACCAGAACCACAGTGCCCAAATTCATAATTTCCCTTAGTAAGCATAATGAAGTGTAATAATTAATAAACTTATTGGGAAATATTAAGATTGAAACAGCAAATATTAAATAATTTATCCAGCAGATGAGTGAACTGTTCACTAGCGTGGCAATTATTGCATTATTTCTGCCATTACTGAGTGTAAAAAATCCAAGTAAAAGAAGTTACTGAGATTTTCACTTGAAAATGACAGTAAAACATCACTAGGGTTTAGTATGTGAAATTAATGGCTGTTTTAAGCATAAAAAATACAAAAAAAATTGCTGTTTAAAATACTTTTCTTTTATATCTTTTAGAAACTTCCTATGTTAATTGTTATTTTTAAAACTAAACTATCTACTAAATTAATAGAAATTTAGATTAAATAGCAGGTTATCCAGAAAATAAAAATCAAATCCATAACTGATATGGTTTGACACAACACACACACACACAAAGCCACCCGAGACCTAGGTTCCAGTTTCAGTCCTGACTTTTACTTGCCTTCTGAACTCTATCAAATCATAGCCTTTTTGGTCTTTATTTCCTTTATCTTTAAAATGAAAGATATTGAGTAAAAGAATACCAAAGTCACTTTAAAATAACAAATATTTCATTTTTAATAATATATTTTACCGTTAATTCACAAATCATTTTCAAAATATACCTTCATAGTCATTACAATAATGTACTGTATCTCCTATTTTTCTGTTTTAAAATTTTACTAAGCCTACTGTGTACCAGTCATACTTCTAAATAAAACTTCATACTTTAGATAGCATATTATTTTTAATTCCAACTAAACAAATATATTATTTACCATTAATACAAATATGCTCTTTAGTTATGGGAACATTATTTAAATTGCTTGTAGCATGTTGCGTTTAATTGTTGATCTTTTTCTCTATCTGGGCATTTCAGATAAATTACTAAGTCTCTGTTGACATTTGAATTACAATTTCTCATGTCTCATCCTACATATTTTGGGGAAACACTTTGAGAATCCAAGGGATAACAGTTTAATCTTACTTCTGCTTGACCTTGGTTACCTCAGCTCAGAAGAATATACAGCATGTCATCAATCTCAATTCCTAAATTCTATGCCCTTTATCTAATTTCTTATATAATAAATTGCTTTTTATACTTAAATGTCTGAAAAATGACTTGAGAAGAAGAGAAAGCTGGGGCAAAATCTCCTTTTAAGCAAAGAGTAAAATTCTCAAAATGTAAGGAATAAACTTGAGAATGTCCTACATTGAAGATGCTTTTGTTAAAACAGGATATAGAAAACTATAGCGTACAAATTTTAAAACTTTTAATTCTTTTATAAATAAAGACATAATTAAAATGGGTCATTTATTCATGTATGAAATGGCATCACTGTATGGCTAAAAGACAGTCTCCCTAATAGGTATGTGTATTCTATAAAGTAGCAGGTATAATAAATAAAGTACAGAAAAAGTATCAGTATGATAGACACTCCATTTACTTAATACCTACTGACCTTTATTACTCCTCAGTTATGTCAGGCATAACTTTCACACACTTGTTCTAACAACAGTATTTTTTAATCTATTTGATTGTAATCTTCTTCTTTTCTGGAAGCCTGAGTGTTTTCCTTCAATCTATGCTATTTTTCTTAAGTCATTATTTAAGAACATGTATCTTTCTTACCTATCTACCCGTCTCCTCCCTAACTCTATTACTTTTGCTGTTGCCACCACTATCTTTGTACTGGTCTAGGGACAACTATATATATTGTTCCTTATTTGCTGAACTCTTTTTGCCTTTCTCCAATGTCTGCCTAACTCTAGGTCCCTTTTCCCGACATCCTGAAAGCAGATTGGTTCCCTTCGATGGGACTCCCAAATCATTTGATTAGTGTTTACCACATGGGCTTGAGCTTGACAGTGTGCTTACCTGCCTCATCCAGCATATGCTCCTGAAGAGCACTTGGATCTCCAACATCTAGAATTGTGTTAGGCTTACTGTAGACACACACACGTGCGCGCGGGCACACGCACACACACACACACTTCTTGAACAAAATCAATTTTAGGAAGAAATCTCTGATTACTTATTTTAAGTTCCGAATTCTCTCTAAAGTTTGTCATTTTCTGGAGGAAAATAACAGGTTTCAAGGTTTAAATAGGGTTTAGCCCATTTATTGAATTATATTTGAATGTATTGTTTTTATGTACTACTGAGATGAGCTCATTGTCTAGAAAACTCTATTTGATCATGAATAATTGTCTCATCTTTTCCTGCAAACTATAATATAGTTTTTTTAGTCCACTATATTCTGCTAGAACAGTAATTGTTATTTAGAATATATTTGTGGAAATTTTTAGTGCATAAATAACCAATGCAGAATCATTTTACTTGCTAGAAGAGTGACCACGCAGATATCTTGTTTTTAATTAAAAATAGCCAGGCTTCAATTATCTGTAAATATAGTTGCCATCATGAAATTTAAATATTCATATAATATTGAGATATGAACAAAAAAGTATAAGGAGAAACAATATGAACAAAATAAATATCTTCCCATAACATTTACCTTTGGGACCTTGAAATTATGCTAATGCACATAATCTGTAATATATCTTTACATGAAACAGTGAATCAAAAAAGTTTATCAAATGTCCTTGCTCTAATGCACATAAATAATGAAGTATTTTAGTGCTAACACAGGGATATTTCTTATATGGTGTCTTTGTTATGCAGTGTATTCACAGCCTCCTCAATTTATTTCTGGATTAGGAGAAAATAATCTGCCAAATGCTATTTTGTATGCTTTCCTCTTCAACTCAACTATAGTACCTGAGTTCCAGCCAAAGCCCTACCTTTCCATGTCGAGATGAGCAGGATGTTTTCAACATTTAATTGCAAGAAATATATAATATATTATGTATATTATATATTTTTTTTTTTTTTTTTATACTTTAAGTTCTAGGGTACATGTGGCATAAACGTTGCAGTTTGTCTACATCATGTATACTTATGCCATGTTGCGTGTGCTCACCCATCAACTCGTCAGCACCCTCATTCATCATTTATTCATTGTATACCCCAATGGCAATCCCTCTTCCTCCCCTCCCCCATGATTAGGCCGGTGGTTGTGATGTTCCTTCCCGATCTCCAAGTGTCTCATTGTTCAGTTCCCACCTATGAGGAGAACATGCCGGTGTTTCTGTGGTTTTCTGCTTCTTGTTGATAGTTTGCTAAGGAATGATGCGTTTCCCAGCTGCCATCCATGTCCCTCAAGGACGCAACTCATCCTTTTGTTTGGCTGGCATCGTTTCCCATGCGTGTATATTGTGCCACATTTTCTTATCCCGTTCTGTCACAGATGCGCATTTTGGTTGATTCCAAGTCTTTGCTATTCGTGAATTAGTGCTGCAATAAACATACGTGTGCCTGTGTCTACTCAAAAGAAATTTATATTTTTAAAATATTCACTATCAATTTTGGCTAATTTTGATTCGCTATTATAAGGTCAATACTTTATTTGGAAAGTAAACATAATTAGAACAAAGAATCTATTAATTGGATTTTATTTGTTTTTGGAGTAGATTTTTTCTCTGTTGTTTTTGCCAGATTGTCCACATATGTACCAGAGTGGAACTATGAAAAATTCAAAATGCAAACAGATTTATGGACATCATTTATGACTACTGTATATTTGCGACTCAGTCTAAACTTACTAAGTCCTTTTGAATAAATGGCCCAGCCTAACAATGTATTTAGTACGGTTATATGGAGCCTACACTAATCTCTAGGTTTTGCATGCCTTAGTTTATGTAATTTTTATGTCCAAGGTCCTTGGCACTGGGATCCTTGGCACTATTATTATTCTTAGTTTACAGATGAAGAAACTGAAGCAAAAAGCTTCAGTTTTTTTTTTTTTTTTTTTTTTTTTTTTTTTTTTTAACCAACCCCATTGGTGGAAAAACAACCCATTAATAACACCGCCTCTCCTCATATAACTGGCTGGTTAACCTCGTCTCAGGCAGACAGAATTCTAGATGCCCTGAAATAATTTCATGGTTATTTTTAAAATAGGATTTGGTCCTTTTGAATGTGTTAAAAAATAAAAATCAAATAAGAAAATCTGTTTTTTTCATATAATAATAATAGAATCATAGTTACGCTTGTAATGTCCAACTCTTTAATATAAGAATGCCATATTTACTAAGTTAATCTTATTATTTCCAGAAAAAAATTTAGACTTTTGAATCTGTATAGGCAAATTATCCATCTAAAAGTTCAATCTATAAGCAGTGTTATTGTTAAATTTCTTTTGGAACAATTTAACTGTGGGAGGAAATTTTGAAAGTGTCAGTTTTCTAAAGTGACTCATTTTAATAACCCAACTGGACAATCTTCCTTTCAATTATCTTTAATATGTTAGAGCATCATAGCTTTCACTACAAAGTTCCAGACTACAAGTTCAGCTATTTTTATTATAACAAGTCAGACAGTAAGGAAACCCCTTCAGAAGCATGACACTGAAATAATTTTTCAGGGACAGGTGTTGCTGACATCTTCAATCAGTATTTTTGAAGATTTAAGGCCATCACCTAGTTTTCTTTTCTTACTTTAAAAAAAAAATACTTTGAGAAATTTATCTCCCAGATCTCTTCTATTGCCTTTTGTTTTACTTCTTTAAAATTTTCTCTGCAGTCATTTATATATTTTAAAGTTCAAGATGATGGTTCTCTACCATCTATGAAGAAGATAACCTTTCTGCTTTTGTCAACTATATCTTCCTCAGAGCTAACAGGTTTTGTGGGTTTTTTCCAACTTTTATTCTAAGTTCATGAGTACATGTGCAGGATGTGGAGGTTTGTTACATAGGCAAACGTGTGCCATGGTGGTTTGCTGCACAGATCATCCCATCACCCAGGTATTAAACCCAGCATCCATTAGCTATTCTCCTGACCTTCACTACTCCCACCTCCGACAGGCCCCAGTGTGTGTTGTTCCCCCTTATGTGTCCATGTTTTCTCATCATTTAGAGCTGCCAGTTTCAATTTAACATTCGAAGTTTTATAAAGTACATTGACCTTAAATTATAAAATTTAACCCTTCTATGTACTTTATTGTTCTTTGTGTATGTGTCAGTGTCTCACATTATCAAAACTGGAAACATTGAAGTGTTTGCAATTCAAAACACAAAATACTCATTTAAAACTTCCTTTAATAAAATTAACAAAACAACGTAAAAGTTTTAATTTTACTCAAAATGTTTTCTAGATGAGCAAGGAAACAAGGAGTAGAAATATAGTGGAGTGTGAGTGCCACTTTTGTGTTTGGCAGAAGGCAATGCTTAGGGAGAAAAAGTTAAAAAATTAGAAGGTCTAGTCCAAGGATTATAAATAAAATATCTACAAGGGCCAGGCAGAAGCATAAATAAAGCAAAAGGAATTGGTAAGGGTTGTGACAAACCAAAGAGATTACCTCACTTAAGAGTGGCAGCTCCATCTAATTGTGGACCTGTAGGAAAGCAGAGTCACTGTAGTCTGATCTTCTCACAGTCAAAGAGTGATATGATATCCAGTGTGCTGTGTGAAACAAATCTTTATGTTCAAATTCTTGCAACCAATCCAAGCATTTTTCAACTTTCAGTGGACCAATCAAAATGTATCTGCTGACCAAACCTACCCCCAAGAATGTGGCCTGTGCTTTATTTAGCAATTCAAGATGACAGATTGAAGGAAGCAGGTGAGGGCTAAGCAAAAGGAGTCACCAGTAGGTATGAATTCTAAAGGAATAGCCAGTATGTTTGAGCAAGAAGAGGGATATGTATTGAAATCTTAAAGGAAATGAGAGCTTACACCTCCAAATGAACACTTTATATCAAAGTAGATATTTTGACTGCTTGTTTTTAATAATACTGATATTTATTTCTTAAAACATTTTGGTGTATACTTTTCAAACACTTTAGGAAAATTGTATTAATCATATGCTACAATGAGTCTTATTAGCTTATAATCAACAACCTGATTTGTTATCATTTTCAATATAATGAAAATAACAGTTATTGGGCACATACTATTTAGTAAACTATTTGGTACTGAGATAATAAAGATGAAAAATACACTTATCTGTTGAATCTAACTATAGAGTAGGAAACTGACAAGGAAATACTAATTTTAAAAATGTTTATCCCACAGTAAATCTAGTAATAAATTTGTGTGCGAGACATAGAAATGATTCATAGGAGAGAGTGATCATTATTCTGGAAGGGTGACTAGGTCTCATGGAAGCCACAAGCAGTAACTTTGTTTGAATGACATTTTATAGGATGGCTAGAAGTTTCTCAAGCAGACAAGGAAAGAAGAAGTTTTCATGAATTCAGAATAGTGCTATATAATCATACTTCCCATTACCTAATATGAGTTCAGTAATTCTGTTAGTTGCTTCTTATCCCAATTAAGTAAAATAGAGAATTCCTTCAGGTAAAATACACTTTTAAATCTGATCCTAAAAGATAACATCTGATTATTGTTGAGAGAAGGAAAACTTACAAAATGTTGTTCAAAAAAGTAAATATTCTTTTAGAACTAGCTTTTTCCAAACCATAATGTAGTGCAGAGCCTCAACCAACTATTTTTTTTTTTCAAAAAGAGTTGTTCTAAGGTATTACTCTTGACTTGCTTGTCCTCACTATTTATAACTATAATCCAAGTCTATTAGCCCAATATCCTTCTTTCCATTATGTCTATGCCTCCTGCAACACTGCTGTTTTCTCTGAGTATTATGGGCTTGAGCAGTCCTACATGATCTGCTCTGAGTCCTATGGCACATCCTGCTTCTTGAAATCCTCACCTATTTTGATGGAGAAATCCTCTCCCTAGGTAAACTAGTCCTGAAGACTCAGTGCTTAGATAGTAGACCCTATGTCTCATGAGTCAGATATCGGGAAGGGACTCAAATAAGACTGTTTCACAGAAAGAACTGCAAGTTGATATCATTAATATGCTTGTGTTGACCTCATAAGTCATGTGTGGAAATCATCACAAATTAAATCATGATATTATGGCATTGCTTAAAATTATATCTCTTAATAATAAGTTTATATGAATTTCAAGGGTAAAGATTTATTTCAATCCCTTATATGTTCACCTTTCTCAGCTTAAATTTTTGTTAGTGTATTAATATAATTATAATCTAGGAGAAGGTCAAAAGTTTCATTTTATTTAAACAGAATTATTTCTTTATTTTCCAAAGTTTTATACCAGCTCCACAACAAACATTGAAAAGTAAAAAGGGATGGCTTTAACTGGTAGCTTATGTCAGAATGAGAGGCAATACTCTTTACTTCTAATGTGAAAATTGAGTTGTAAAGATTTGAGAAACATACTGAGGTTTATAAGATGCTACCTTTCAAATACTTCCTACTGTGTCTTCAGTATGGTTTTGGTATTTGGTTTGAAGAATTGTAAATCAACAAGAAAATTTTAGTTTGCTATTATTCATATACAAAACACAGTTCCAATTTTCATTAATCTAAAACTAACAAAACATGCTTTGATTTTGAGTGGTGTTAATAATATTACTTGCCATTAACTTAAAATCTAAAATTAATAATGTTATTAACTTATGGTAGGTGAGAAAAATAATGATGTAAAATATCAGTCTGGCATGAGAACATTCGTTTTTCTTTATTACCAAGAATTTCCAAGCATGGTTACATGGAAGACACTTTGCTAGGTACTCTTTAGGCATATAAAATTAGAGAGAAGGGAACCTATATATTATATTTTGGTAACTTTCTCCAAGCAACAATTGGCTAAGCTATTTACTTAAGTCATGTTATTCTCACCATAATGTTCTGAAGTGGGTTTTATTTTATTGTTTTTAATCTTCTCAGTGGAAATATCAAAGCTAAGAATGATTAATTAACATGTATCTCAACTAATAAGCAGCAGAGCCAGGAATTTTGACGTGGTAATTCATTTGTTGAAGACATGTCTTCTGTGCAAAGGGACATTGAAATGCATTTGATAGACATAAGACAAAAAGAAAGAAAAAAATGCAAAATAATATGAGTGACATATCAAAAAAGTAACTTATAAGAATTTAGTGATTAACTCCGAACTTGTCAGTAGAATGGTTGAGAAAGTCAGACTTCTTTGAGAGCTTAAAGGAAATAAAAGTTGAGTTTAGTAGTGATTAAAGAAGGCTGAGAGCAATGGAGCCATCAGCCAACAGAATACAAAAAGGTGCCAAAGAAGAGGTGAGCATAGGTTTTCATGAAACTTCGAGAAGATAACTTGCCTAGAAAAAGCAGGGGGATTACTTTGGAGAATGAGGAAAGAAATGCTGGAATAACACAGGTATGGTTTAGACATAGGATAGTAATTAGATTGTTATGGAATTTTAGTAATTCATTTGAATTTTTAAGACAACTGAGAGAAAATAACATGAATGGCATAATAATATTTACATGGATGGCAAGTGCTTGACAATTTATCTGAATTTGAAAGATAATCTAACAAAATACAAACACATTCACACACACACAATATGATTTTCCTAAAATGAAAAGACAGCTATTATAGTTACATATGTGCATTATTCATTATTCTTTATTCTTATAAAGGAGATTAGAAGGAATGATACAGCATAAATGAGCCAGACGGTTATGAAAAAAAAAAAAAAGTCTGAGAGGCTAAAAATGGAAATGGAAGTCTTTGTGATCTCTTCCTGCTTGCTGTACATACAACTACCACTACACAGATTTAGAAAGAAGAAATGATAATATATTTTCAGCTTTTTGTGCCCTATCCCAATGAAGTAATTTCATCCTGCTGCCCTCTAACTCAAGGAACCCTTTTTTCAGTTTCTTAGGGTAAGAAGATTCAACACCTTGAATCCTGTACTCATTATATATATATATATATATATATATATGAGTATATA
>NW_016827299.1:1208216-1237465 GCF_001698545.2 Rhinopithecus bieti
AAAATAAGAATCAAATTTTGTCTTAATACCATATATTTAGGAAATGTGTAGCTGAAATTCAAACTTCTGTCTGTATGATTCTAAAATATTTTCATTCCAAATATGCCTCAGAATCAAAATCAAAGGTCTGCCTAGAAGAGTTTTATTTATATAAAAAGAAATAGAAAATGAATCGATATTTATCAAGTGTCTATTTGCACCAGATTCTGGGCTAGGTACTGGGAACAAAAAGGCAAATAGGACAGAGTACCTGCCTTCAATGGGTTCAAGTAATAAGTTAAAAGCATTTACCCACATCACAAACCTTCCGAATGGACTTCTTTTTTTAAACCCCATTTTATATTTAAGAGAAATGTGGCTCAGAGAGGCTAAACCACTTACCCAGTCAGCCAAGAGTCAATTTGTTTCATTATACATTGCTGCCTCATTCTGCAAACAAAATCAAATGGAATAACACCAAAATTATTGTTGAACTTTTTTTTTTTTTAATTTGAGCATTTGAAAAATTAACCACATACCCAAGCAGGCATTTGAGGGTAAAAACTGTTGATTAATTATCTTGATATGATGCATTGTATAACTTACCCCCCATCATGTCTTTTGTGTTGTTAATCTTTTACTATACCCTTTAATAGTCTTAAGAAATCATCCCCTTAATTTTTTTTTTCCTCTCCTTCATTTTTTCAGTTTATTGTAAGAAGAATACTGTTTTGGTTTTTATTAATTTTCCTTACTTTTCTCCTAATTCCCCAATTCAGGCCACTATTAATAGACATTGAATCTGTTGGAATAAAACTTACATGAAAAGAATTTGAAGGGAAAAAAAAGTAACATTTATTTTCAGATTATTAAATATTGTCTTATTCAAAGCATTTTAGAAATGGATTTAAAAAGCAGCAGGAGTTGGAAAAGCCCTAAATAAATGGATGTTATAGTCATGTGATGCATTGTTTTCATTTAGGAGTTAGGTGCTGTTACTTATTCCAATTTTCATGCCTCTATCTGCTGGTGAAAATTATGACAGTGATTGAAAAAGCATCAGACTGAACTACTATGTTTGGATACTTTGGAGGATTTGAAAAATTAACACTAATAAAACATATTTTGTGAGTTATCCTTTATTATATTTCTATTATTTTGAAAAATATTTTAAAATATATCATCATGCAGGTTTTGCTTTTGAAAAATAAACTTAAATCTGCCTTCACAAATAAATATTTAAATATACTTAGAAATATGATTTTGTATTTTTTATAATGTTTACTTTTAAAATGTTTCACTAGATGTTATTTATTAGAGGAAAATTAGAAAATATAAATAAGTTTTTTTTTTAAAAAAAAAGGAGAAAGGACCTTAATAACACTTACTACCTTATGATCTATTTTCAGCAATTTTTAGTCATCTCTTTCTATTTTCTATTTTTCATATATCTTTAATGTTTCTTTGTAGACTAAATATACTTTTAAAATTGCAATGTAGTTTACTTACATTGTATGTACTTATGTTGTGTCTGGCTGTGCCCATGCCCATGGGCTTTGTGTTTTGAATTTTGTATAAAATATGTTTAATGAAATGTTTACTCTTTCCTGTTTAGAAAACTAGGATATGCTGCACACCAGAGAGATAAACAGTTAAACATGTAATAATTATCTTTCCCTTTGTGCAAACGGTATTAAAACTAATAAACAATTTTAGTCATATTTTCCTAAATATAAGTCTTAAATAGAATTTCTTTGGGGTGACCTAAAATTCTAGAGGAGAATGAATATTTGTAAACTAGAAATAATCATTCATCATATATATAAAAGATATGTAAGTATATATATGATTTGATGTAATTAAAAGATAACCCATCTAGATATCTTTTCTGACTCTGTTACTGGTCAGCTTTATGGAATTGGACTAATAACTTATTTATATTTTTTTCTACAAAAGAGAAATGTATGTGAACACTGGAATGTTTTTTATGGCTCTGAAGCAACACCAGTTCATGAGTTAACAAATTCTTTAGTCATCAGATTAAAATAGAACCTAGCTAGAATGAAAAAATTTCACTCTATATTTTGTATTAAAATAAATTGTAAGATATTTCCAGAAAACTACAGTTCTTTTACATTGTTCAATAACAAAGAACATTCACTTCAAAATCAAGTTTTATGTTCTTTCTGTTAGTCAATTATTGCAAATTTTGCATGTAACTTTAATGAATAAATGTCTCATATGTAAAAGTGTCCAACACATTTCCTTCCAAACCCTAATTGTCTTAATTTCTCAAAACTATTCTTGGTTATAAGCTCTACTCCAAATGCTGAAAAGAGTTGATATTAATAAAAGTAGAATACATGATAAAACAATGTGGACAATTTAATTTATCAAATGAAAACATTAATATGCTTTTGAATTATGCACAAATGAATAATCTATCCTTTTATGGAAAACAACTTTCAAAAAATTCAACTATTCACTGCAATACAACTTTTATATACCAAGTATTTCAAACATTTATATTAAATATTATTTTCATATTTGCATAAAATNTAGCTAATAAGTTTTAAAATGATTCACCTAAAACTGTAGCGGACTTCTAATGTTTTAGGATGAAAATCATCTGAAACTAGTATGTGATTTATATACACATTTATAATTGTAGCCAATTTATAAAACATAATATAAGGATATAATTGCTCTGAAATTTTGAAAATTCAACTCGTAAGCATAACAGACCATAAAAGTAAAGCAGATTCATTTTTTAGCAAAATCTTCAATTTCCACAAATTTTTAGTATTGATGTTTTGTTGATAACAATATCTTCTCCACTCACTTTCCTCCCCTCTCCTCACAAATATTTAATAATTTCCTTATCTGACTTATTTAAATTTGTTATAAAGAAAATAATTTCAACAAAACATTTAAGAATAGTAAAGCCATGATTTGCTGTTTTTAGGAAATGTTTTAGGAAAGCAAATTTTTAATGTAATATTTGCTCTGTAATTATATCTAATATTCTAAATGTTTGTTCGTGTGATTTAAAATGTTTAACATTTTAAACTTCAGATGGGGTAGAATTTTAAAAGCTCATATATCTAGTAAGCTTTTTTCTTTCACTATACATGTATTTATTTTCTTGACATAAGGCTAAACCAGAAAAGGAAACAGAATCATATACATATTAAGTTCATTTGTTTGAGTAAAGAAAGAAACAAAACCACACACTCACAAAAAAATATCAGGTTACCAGTGATCTATAGCTAACCATAACAGGTTGTGTGGAAAAGGATTTTATGGTAAATATTTCCTTTAAAAATAAAGTCATATATAAACTTCAAAACGAGGTATATAATGCCCACAGGGAACTGTTGACTGTACACTAAGTCAGCCAATATTGCCTTATTAATCTTAATTTTCTTTTCACCTAAGAAATCTCTGTGTCCATTGTGGAAGATTGTTTTGTTTTCTACATCGATATGTTCTGTATAGTTTTGAGGTTGAAAGACAACAAGCTCATAGCTAACTTTGAAACAGTGGAACATGTCCTATCATAGCCTTCTACCTATAACATAGCAGAACATCATAATTATTCATTCATCCATATGATTAGAAAGACTCCCACTAAAAAACGTACTATTATAAAATTCATTGCTAAATGGACATAGTAATAATAAGTCGTATTGTGTTTCATTTAGTGATAATAATTAAGGCATTCATGATAAGAAGAGTGGAAACATTGGGCCTGCTAATACTGTATGCTTCTGCTAATCTACTTACTCTAAAATTTTATCAAATCACGTTTTACATACTTTTAAAATCTATTCATTTCCATTTTCTTTCCTACTCTGAGCATACATGTAGCATAACATCTTCTCCACATTAATTATGGCTTTAATTCCTTCTCTCTTTCAAAGGATCTCGAAATGTCTTATGTTTGATCCTTGCCATGCTCAGATTAGAACATTGACTGCCCTACATCTCAATCACACTGTCTCTGTATCCTCTCTATACTAATCTGAACTGCAGAACTGGTTAGCATTTTTTCTCCCTACTCCTTTCCCAAGACAAGGCCATTGGGTGGATTCCTGTGGCTCTCCCTTTGGATCAAATATACAAAAGCAGAAAAGCTGTAATTTAAAATGAAAAGAAACTCCAAAGTGTAAAGGAATCTTTCAGTTGCTTGCAATTAGCCAGCCACCAGTTCAAAATCTCTGAATGTGTTTCATTCACCAGCCTAAGCCTAGGCTTCCTTTGTTCCTAGCAGGACAAACTTGCTCAAATGAAAATGAAAGTGTTGGGAGACTTAGATTTGATTAAACATGTAATGACCAGTAACTCTCAATGAGTCCGTGTTTTCCAGCACATTTTGTCAAGGCTGTTTGAAAGACTGATGCAGATTTGAGACAAGCAATTGAGAAACCAGAGCCAAGGTAAAGAATTTATAAACTCTTATCCACCTGATGGAATGTAGAGAGAGGAAGGAATAAGGTCATACACTGAGAATCATGTTTACCAAAGGTGCAAAAGTGACCCTAAGACTAATTGTAAATAGGATTGACAAAATGGAGAGCAGAGCTATAGCAGTTAATATAACTAGCATGGGTATATAAAGGGCAGTTTTTATTGTTGCTGTTTTTTTTTTTTTCTTGAACAACAGGCTTTGCTTTTCCTGACTTTGAATCTACAGCCTATTTCACAAGCCAGGAGAGATCACAGAAAGGTGTGAATTATAGATTAGCCCCATCAACCTATTGTAACCAAAGCACCTTCTGTGGCTCTTCACAGGAGGGAATGGGCTGCTTTACCTTTGGAAACAAAATCAGCATGGTAATCAGACTCAAAGGTAAAAATAGCAAAATTGTACTTGATCAAGTAAAAAAGAAAAGCTAGGCATATAATAAAGTTTTTTTTTGTTTTGTTTTCAACAACGCTTGGAGGTAGAAAGATGTATAGTTTTGTTGTTTATTTTTTAATATCCATCTCCATCAATGAAAATAAGAATCAAATTTTGTCTTAATACCATATATTTAGGAAATGTGTAGCTGAAATTCAAACTTCTGTCTGTATGATTCTAAAATATTTTCATTCCAAATATGCCTCAGAATCAAAATCAAAGGTCTGCCTAGAAGAGTTTTATTTATATAAAAAGAAATAGAAAATGAATCGATATTTATCAAGTGTCTATTTGCACCAGATTCTGGGCTAGGTACTGGGAACAAAAAGGCAAATAGGACAGAGTACCTGCCTTCAATGGGTTCAAGTAATAAGTTAAAAGCATTTACCCACATCACAAACCTTCCGAATGGACTTCTTTTTTTAAACCCCATTTTATATTTAAGAGAAATGTGGCTCAGAGAGGCTAAACCACTTACCCAGTCAGCCAAGAGTCAATTTGTTTCATTATACATTGCTGCCTCATTCTGCAAACAAAATCAAATGGAATAACACCAAAATTATTGTTGAACTTTTTTTTTTTTTAATTTGAGCATTTGAAAAATTAACCACATACCCAAGCAGGCATTTGAGGGTAAAAACTGTTGATTAATTATCTTGATATGATGCATTGTATAACTTACCCCCCATCATGTCTTTTGTGTTGTTAATCTTTTACTATACCCTTTAATAGTCTTAAGAAATCATCCCCTTAATTTTTTTTTTCCTCTCCTTCATTTTTTCAGTTTATTGTAAGAAGAATACTGTTTTGGTTTTTATTAATTTTCCTTACTTTTCTCCTAATTCCCCAATTCAGGCCACTATTAATAGACATTGAATCTGTTGGAATAAAACTTACATGAAAAGAATTTGAAGGGAAAAAAAAGTAACATTTATTTTCAGATTATTAAATATTGTCTTATTCAAAGCATTTTAGAAATGGATTTAAAAAGCAGCAGGAGTTGGAAAAGCCCTAAATAAATGGATGTTATAGTCATGTGATGCATTGTTTTCATTTAGGAGTTAGGTGCTGTTACTTATTCCAATTTTCATGCCTCTATCTGCTGGTGAAAATTATGACAGTGATTGAAAAAGCATCAGACTGAACTACTATGTTTGGATACTTTGGAGGATTTGAAAAATTAACACTAATAAAACATATTTTGTGAGTTATCCTTTATTATATTTCTATTATTTTGAAAAATATTTTAAAATATATCATCATGCAGGTTTTGCTTTTGAAAAATAAACTTAAATCTGCCTTCACAAATAAATATTTAAATATACTTAGAAATATGATTTTGTATTTTTTATAATGTTTACTTTTAAAATGTTTCACTAGATGTTATTTATTAGAGGAAAATTAGAAAATATAAATAAGTTTTTTTTTTAAAAAAAAAGGAGAAAGGACCTTAATAACACTTACTACCTTATGATCTATTTTCAGCAATTTTTAGTCATCTCTTTCTATTTTCTATTTTTCATATATCTTTAATGTTTCTTTGTAGACTAAATATACTTTTAAAATTGCAATGTAGTTTACTTACATTGTATGTACTTATGTTGTGTCTGGCTGTGCCCATGCCCATGGGCTTTGTGTTTTGAATTTTTGTATAAAAATATGTTTAATGAAATGTTTACTCTTTCCTGTTTAGAAAAACTAGGATATGCTGCACACCAGAGAGATAAACAGTTAAACATGTAATAATTATCTTTCCCTTTGTGCAAACGGTATTAAAAACTAATAAACAATTTTAGTCATATTTTCCTAAATATAAGTCTTAAATAGAATTTCTTTGGGGTGACCTAAAATTCTAGAGGAGAATGAATATTTGTAAACTAGAAATAATCATTCATCATATATATAAAAGATATGTAAGTATATATATGATTTGATGTAATTAAAAGATAACCCATCTAGATATCTTTTTCTGACTCTGTTACTGGTCAGCTTTATGGAATTGGACTAATAACTTATTTATATTTTTTTCTACAAAAAGAGAAATGTATGTGAACACTGGAATGTTTTTTATGGCTCTGAAGCAACACCAGTTCATGAGTTAACAAATTCTTTAGTCATCAGATTAAAATAGAACCTAGCTAGAATGAAAAAATTTCACTCTATATTTTGTATTAAAATAAATTGTAAGATATTTCCAGAAAACTACAGTTCTTTTACATTGTTCAATAACAAAGAACATTCACTTCAAAATCAAGTTTTTATGTTCTTTCTGTTAGTCAATTATTGCAAATTTTGCATGTAACTTTAATGAATAAATGTCTCATATGTAAAAGTGTCCAACACATTTCCTTCCAAACCCTAATTGTCTTAATTTCTCAAAACTATTCTTGGTTATAAGCTCTACTCCAAATGCTGAAAAGAGTTGATATTAATAAAAGTAGAATACATGATAAAACAATGTGGACAATTTAATTTATCAAATGAAAACATTAATATGCTTTTTGAATTATGCACAAATGAATAATCTATCCTTTTATGGAAAACAACTTTCAAAAAATTCAACTATTCACTGCAATACAACTTTTATATACCAAGTATTTCAAACATTTATATTAAATATTATTTTCATATTTGCATAAAATATTTAGTTCTCCCTCTTTCAAACAAGTGTTATATGATAAAGAAAAGGGTAAAAAATTTCTAAGTGAATGAATTATTAAAGTATTTAGATGCATAACAGATACCTTGATTCCCATTTGCCTCTTTTTTAGAGCTTTGCCTCTGGGAGTGTTATGACTTGAAAGCATTAGTTGAGGAAAGAAGTTGTATTGATGGTGAAGCTCAGAGACATGTACTTGTTTTATAAAAACTTTTTAGCTTCTCTGCAAGTGTATTAAACATGTTGAAGATAGTATAGGATAAAAGTAAGGAGAAAAACACTCTGAAAAGTGAATCAGATTATTCAACATGAACATTTCTCTCTGAATGTTTTCAAGCATTAGAAGACCATAAGAAATGTGTATGCTGTAATATATATTCATTTGGAATAATATCATTCAATTGAAGGTATGTATACCCTTAATCATTCTAGTTGATTTTTATATTCAAGATAGACTATAGCATCTAGCATGATTGAAACTTTTATGTAGTCACCTAATTTTTAGTATGATCTTACTTTCAAGGAATACCACATCTAAACTTTTAAGTATACATTCACACATCAAAGTTCTTTTTCTTCTTTTTTTCAGTTTACTTTTCATTTTAACAGTTCAAAGAAATGCATGATTTTTTAGGCACTACCACCCACAGCTTCTTATCACCTTTCAACTTTATCTGAGGTCTAGAAGCAAATCACTTCTTTGGAAAGCTTAGCTCATCTCCAGGGATTTCAGAAACAAGTATAAAGTAAAGGCAAACAAAAATATAAAAATAGTACTCTGTTCTGAGGTTCAGCCCTGGTGGATTTCATATTCCAGAACCAAAGTTTACAGCAATTCTATTGTTTAAGATTGATGTCATTAGAAAATGTGATTTGTTTCTACATAGATTTCCCCTCCCATCCATACACCATCTCTCCTTTCTTTTGTTTTCTGGATATGCCTATTTCAGCATATCTCTTGTTACCATGAGATATCACCGTTTTCAATTTCACTAAAGCTTATCCTTAACCTCACAAACTTTTAGATTCTCACAGCTTCACAAAATTATCTGATCTCTCCAGAGTTATTATGCTCAAATTTTTATCTTGTGGCTTTTCATTTTCAAATTTTTGCCTTATCTTTGTTATAAAGTCAATTATTTACTTGTTCTTAATATCTTATTTTACCTATTTTTAAATAGTAACATATAATAGTTTTGAATTCTCTTATTTGTGAAGTATATCGTTTTTTGCCTTTTAATCTTGGAACTAATATGCTCATTTTTAAAAATAAACTCATTTGAAAAGAGTTTTAGATTTGGAGAAAAATCGTGAAAAGAGTACAGAATTTACTTATTTTTCATACCTAGTCTTCCCTATTATTGACAGCTTACATTAGTATGGTGCATTTGTCCTAACAAATGAGCTAATATTGATATACACATTTTGTTTAAAGTTCATCCTTTATTCAGATTTTCTCAGTTTTTTACCTTACATTTTTTCTGTTCCACAGTCTGTTTCAATGTACCACGTTATATTTAGTGGTTGCTCCTTTTGACTGAGACAATTTCTTAGGTTTTGCTTGTTTTTGATAACCTTGACAGTCACTATGGCTTAAAAATATTTGGGAAGTTATGCTATTTTGAGAGTAGAATATCTACATAAATTATATGAATTCCTCTTCATAAGAGATTTACTTTTCTTCTCTTTTAATTCAGTAATTTATTTCTATCAATATAGACTCATGGATATTTATTTTATACTTTGGGTTTTAATCCAATACCACTTTATTTATTCTGTTGCCCAGATTGTTCCAGGTGTGGACATTAGTAGCTTTTTTAGTTGGCTCCCATGTCCCTTGAATTTACTTCCAATGCTGCTTTTTGTTTTTTGGGTGTCTTTTGTTTGTTTTAGTATTCTACTTTCTGGCATTATAATATGCTTCAAACTCATCATATATATTTCCTTCCAAGCCCTGGAATGAGACATTTTTCTAAGACTCACTGTTTCCTTCTGCTGAGAATGATATTAGAAACCAAAATCTGGGTACTAGGTGTCATGGTTGCCACTGGTGTGTCATTGCCTCTAGATCTTCTTAGCTGAGAGAATAACGAACTGTGTGTTTCTCTATGTGTTGTTAGCTACATATAGGTTAACTATATAATAACTATTATGTTCCTATATGTGTTATCATATGTGTATATATACATACAGAGACACATACATATATACATACACACATAATTCTCTAAATATCCTATTTGTATATAACTATATGTACCTATTTTGAGCCAAGCATGAGTTCATAGTGATGACTTCTAATTTATTACCACATTGATCATTCTATGAGTCTACTTTTGCCGGTCTGTAATGACCTACTTTAAATGTGAGAAACTGATTCCCACTGTTCATCATTCTTTAATTTAATTGTCCATTTGAAATATATGTGTATAATGGTTTCAGAATTGTTAACCTGTACCTAGTTGAGAGAAATATGTCATCTATAGTATAGTATTTACTTGTGGTTCTTACTACATTTGGTTTTAAAAACTCCTTTCCTAAGTCGCTTAGGTCAGCACTGTAAGTTTTTTGTTTTTTGTTTTTAATTGTTATATGGTTAATTTGTCTCATTCTTCATTCTATTCTGATAACTCCTGACCTCCTAAATGATCTTAATGTTTTCCATGCATAAGGGTTGTATTAGGGTTCTCCAGAGGGACAGAACTAATAGGATATATGTATATATGAAAGGGAGTTTATTACAGAGAATTAACTCACACAATCAAAAGGTGTGTCCCATGATAGGCTGTCTGCAAGCTGAGGAGGAAGGAAGCCAGTAGTGGCTCAAGCTGAGAACAAAAGCCTCAAAAGTGGGGAATCCAACAGTGGTGCAACCTTCAGTCTGTGGCCAAAGGCCTGAGAGCCCCCGGCAAACCGCTGGTGTAAGTCCAAGGGTCCAAAAACCGAAGAACCTGGAGTCTGATGTCCAAGGGCAGGAAGTATCAGCATGGGAGAAAGATGGAAGCCAGAAGACTCAGTGAGCCAGCTTATCCTACCTTCTTTCACCTGCTTTGTTCTAGCCATGCTGGCAGCTGATTGAATGGTGCCCACCCACATTGAGCGTGAGTCCTCGTTTCTCAGTCCACTGACTCAAATATTAATCTCCTCTGGCAACACCTTTACAGACACACTCAGAAACAATGCTTAACCAGCTATCCAAGCATCCTTCAATCCAATCAAGTTGACACCTAATATTAACCATCACAAGCGTTTTTTTGCCATAGTACTCAGTTTTAGTCTTTGTGCCCTATAGGCTTTGACAAATGCATGGTGCCATGTTTCCATGATTACAGTTTCATGCAGAATGTTTTCCATCACCCTAAAAGATCCCATGTGATTTACCTATTTACCTCTGATTCTACCCTGTTCCTGGAATCCACTGATATTTTTAAATGCCTCTATTGTTTTACCTTTTCCAGAACGTTATATCATTGGAATCATACAGTATACAGCTTTTCAGACTGTCTTCTTTCAGATAGAAATATGAATTTAAGATTCATTCATGTATTTGCATGGCTTGATAGTATATTCCTTATTGCTGAATAGTATTTCATTATATACATGTACCACTCTCTATCCATTTACCTCTTAAAGGACATATTAGTTACTTCCAGTTTTTGACAATTATGAATAGGTCTGCCATAGATATCCACATGCAGGTTTTTATGTGTTCTATTTTTTAAATCAGTCAGATAAATACCTAAAAACATGATTTGTAGATCATAAGGTAAGGACGTATTTAACTTTGTAAGAAACTGTCAAACTATCCTATTGTAATAGTTTGTCCTTTAATACATATTGTATAGGAGTATGAAAGAAAAAAAAATTTTGCCTTGTTTCCAAGGACATCAGTAGAAAAGCATCCAATCTCTGGCCATCAAATATATGTTAGTTTTTTTAAATAAATGTTTTCATCAAGTTAAGGAAATTATTCTTTATTCCTAGTTTTCCAAACTTTTTTTTCATGAAGGTATTGGATTTTATCAGTGTTTTTTGTGCATCAATTGATATGATAGTATAATTTTCTTCTTTATCCTGTTGATATGGTGGATTATGTTGATTGAGTTTTAATGTTATACCAGACTTGCTTACCTAAAATAAATCTTACTTAGTCTTGGTATATAATTCTTTCTATATATTGTTGGATTCAATTAGCCATTATTTTAGTATCTGGGCCTGATACTACTTTTTTCAAAGGTTATTAATTATTGAGTCAAAATCTAATTGGTTTAGGGCTATCATGTTACCTATTTCTCCTTGTGTGAATTTTGTTAGTTTGAGTCTTTCAAGAAATTGATTCATTTTATGTAAATTATCAAATTTCTGGCAATAGTCTTTCTTAGTATTCCTTTACTATACTATTATAGTCCTTGGGCTAATAAGTGATGACTGTTGTTTCATTTCTGATATTGGTAATTTTTGTCTTCTCTTGTCTTGGTTAGTCTAGCTAGAGTTTAGTTTAATTTATTTTTTCAAACGACCAGGTTTTGTCCATATGTTTACTTTTTATTTTTATCAACCGTCTGCCATCTCCTTATTTTCTTAGTCGAATTTGCTACTTTTCCTTTTTCTCTTGTTATCTTTTTTGATTATATAATAGATGGTGTCTTAGTCCTTTTGTGCTGCTGTAACAAGATACCTGAGACTGAGTAACATATAAACTGCGTAAACGTAGGGCTCACAGTTATTGAGGCTGGGGATACAAAATTAAAGTGCCAGCAGGTTCAGTATCTATTGAGGGTCTGGTCTCTGCTCCTGAGAAGGGACATTGTTGCTGCATCTTCATGAGGGGGCAAACATTATGTACTCACATGATGGAAGGGATGGAAGGACCAAAAAGTACTAGCTAGTTCCCTTGAGCATTAATTCCTTTGTGGGGGCTGTGCCCTCATAACCTAACTACTTGCTAAAAGTCCCACCACTTAATACCATCATTGTGGGGTTTCAGTTCCAACATATAAATTTGGGAGGGACACATATATTTAAACCCTACCAGATGGTAAGAAATATTTCACAAATGTATTGTCACTGAAGAGAAACATATTTTACAAAGGAAATCCATGATAAGTGCTCTATTATCCCAGCAGCAATTTATGTAACTTTTCAGTGCACCAAACTTCACAGTCTGATTTTATGAACAACATTTTATTCCTGGCATTTTCTTTTTACTATTTTTTCTTTTACCTGAAGTCCTCCATTTAATTCAAATTATATTTTATTTTATTTGTAAAGAAGAAATATTTACACAATAAATCAATACATGCACAGATACATACTAGAACAGCAGTTGTTGATGACTCATTCATATGTTACTACAAGCTAAAAATGGACTACCACTGCTCCACATCCACATTTAGATATAGCTGTGAGGACAGTGATGAGAGGGAGATCTTCCCAACAAGCTGAACTGTGAGCAATACACATGGTTATCACCTTAGTTTTATGGAAGAAGTTATCAGAGGTAAAGTTATGCTTGTAAACTTGAGAAGTGGCAATGGTTTGGTTTGTTGGTGAGAGGTCTGAAAGGAGGAAGAGAGAAAGGTTCAGAGGCTAAGCAAGAGTTCTGAAGAAGTGGCATGCTGATGGAGGTATAGGAGTGGACACAAATGCAGATTTGTTTTTGTGCCATGTTAAAGCCTCATTCAAAAGAGGTACTTCAAAACTAAGTGAACAAGATGACTCATCTGGGTCAAACACCCTCTGTCCTCAGCCATTTCTGTACTTGTACAGGGGGCCTATGAATGAAATAGACATGGTGATAAATGCAGTGTCTATTAGTGAGCACAGTAACGTAGGTCTTTTCTCAACAAGACTCATTGATCTGTTGTCAATGCTGAATGTATGACTGATGGTCAGCCCTTGATGGTACTACTTAGATTGATTGTCCACATCTTTACTACATGGAGGGGAGGGTTGCTTATCATACCTGAGATTTAAATTGTATTCTGGATATGAGTTTGTTATCTCTGCCCTCAGTGCCTTTTTTTCACCTCTATAAAAATACTTTTATAAAAATATTATAATTTAAGTTCTGGGATACATGTGCAGAACATGCAGGTTACTTACATAGGTATACATGTACCATGGTGGTTTGCTGCACCCATCAACCCGTCATCTACATTAGATATTTCTTCCAATGTTATCCCGCCCCTAGTCCCCCAACCCCCAACTGCTCTCGTGTGTGATGTTCCCCTCCCTGTGTCCATGTGTTCTCATTGTTCAACACCCACTTATGAGCGAAAACATGCAGTGTTTGGTTTTATGTTCCTGTGTTACTTTGCTGAGAATGATGGCTTCCAGCTTCATTCATGTCCCTGCAAAGGACATGAATCCTCCTTTTATATGGCTGCATAGTATTCCATGGTATATATGTGTGACATTTNCCCCAACCCCAACTGCTCTCGTGTGTGATGTTCCCCTCCCTGTGTCCATGTGTTCTCATTGTTCAACACCCACTTATGAGCGAAAACATGCAGTGTTTGGTTTTATGTTCCTGTGTTACTTTGCTGAGAATGATGGCTTCCAGCTTCATTCATGTCCCTGCAAAGGACATGAATCCTCCTTTTATATGGCTGCATAGTATTCCATGGTATATATGTGTGACATTTTCTTTATCCAGACTATCATTGATGGGCATTTGGGTTTGTTCCAAGTCTTTGCTATTGTGAACAGTGCAAAGTAATTTATAGATTCAATGTTATCCCCATCAAACTACCATTGACTTTCTTCACAGAATTAGAAAAAACTACTTTAAATTTCATATGGAACCAGAAAAGAGCCCATATAGCTGTGAACATCCTAAATATCCTAAGCAAAAACAACAAAGCTGGAGGCATCACACTACCTGATTTCAAACTATACTACAAGGCTACAGTAACCAAAACAGCATGGTACTGGTACCAAAACAGATATATAGAGCAATGGAATAAAAAAGAGGCCTCAGAAATAATGCCACACATCTACAATCATCTGATCTTTGACAAACCTGACACAAACAAGCAATGGGGAAAGGATTCCCTGTTTAATAAATGGTGTTGGGAAAACTGGCTACCTATATGCAGAAAAGTGAAAGTGTACCCCTTCCTTATACCTTATACAAAAATTAACTCAGATGAATTAAAGACTTAAACATAAGACCTAATACCATAAAAACCCTAGAAGAAAACCTAGGCAATACCCTCAGGACGTAGGTATGGGCAAAGACTTCATGACTAAAACACCGAAAGCAATTGCAGCAGAAGCCAAAATTGACAAGTGAGATGTAATTAAACTAAAGAGCTGCTCCACGCAAAAGAAACTATATGAAGACTTTTAGAACCGTGACATACTGGCACAGGTTTCAGCTGACATTGTCTAGGGTCAAGGGATGCATTTAAATCAAAGAGAATTTGACAATGAGTACATGACCATGAGATTCGTGAGCCAAATCAGATACTGTATTACTGAGTAGCTACTGTCCTGAGAAAACATGAAAACATATTTTTAAAAGCTATGTACTTTGAACCAATGACTTATATAGTGCTGTGTTTCCAACAGATAAGAGTGCATGGGCCCAGGAATCAAGGAGTAGAAGGAAGCGTGGAAATTCGGTGGCACGATCTCAGCTCACTGCAACCCCCATTTTCCTGATTCAAGCAATCCCCCTGCCTCAGCCTCCCAAGTAGCTGGACTTACAGGCAACCGCCACCAGGCCCGGCTAATATTTTGTATTTTTAGTAGAGACAAGGTTTCACCATTTGGCCAGACTGGTCTCAAACTCCTGACCTCAGGCAGTCTGCCCGCCTTGGCCTCCCAAAATGCTGGGATTACAGGCATGAGCCACTACCCCTGAGGTGACTATGTAATTCTTATCCCCATGTAATTCTTATCAGAACTTGAGGCGTATAGGATTAGAATTCTATGTCTTCAGGCTTCCATCAGGTTCTCAGTAAAATTACAATGAATTTATAGCTACAACTCTTATCCTGTCATTTTTGAGTTCCTCATATCAATAGAAAAGCAGGCATTAAAGAAGTTACTGTAGCAGGGTGGGGATAATTGACCATTAACATGCCGAAAATTGAAGGTTTTTATAACATAAAAGACTCAGTGAATAAGATGTCTGAAACTCAGAAGATTCCTAGAGGAACATCTTGACATTTCCATGTGCGATAATACAAAAAATTAGCTGATTATAACTTTAGCCATGTCCTGGTAAGGACAAGGTAATCGGGACTCACATCTCATGAAGGTTTGATGACAACTTTCAGAAAGAAAGGTAGACCTATTGAAGTGTTAGCTGAAGGTAAGCAGAAGAAAGATGGTGAATATTAGCTATGGTTTTGAGATTGTTGCTTTTAATATTAGCTCTCACATTTTAAGGCTTTTTTTTTTTTTAGATTGTGGTTGGTTACCACCCTGAAACTCCAGTAATAGAGCTGACTCTCTGTGGAGGACAGAAAGATCTGACCAGTAAAAAGAGCTGACAGCAACACATTTACCAGTCATTTGTTTGAGTGTACATAAATATATGTAGAGATCTAGCTCTCAGGACTCAGGACTTCTCAATATTTTCCAATAAATAGGATGCAAGCATATGGACCTATAGAACCAACTGGTAAAAAACAATCATTTTCTGGCTGAGACAAGAAAGAGGCATAATATTGTGCATGCTGTTTGTCAAACACCCATAGATATATCCTCTGTAATTTTCATTTAGAAAGTATTTTTTGAGTATATGTGTCACATTTTCTTTATCCAGTCTATTATTGATGGGCATTTGAGTTGGTTCCAAGTCTTTGCTGTTGTGAATAGTGCTGCAATAAGCATACTTGTGCTTGTGTCTTTATAGAAGAATGATTTATAATCCTTTGGATATATACCCAGTAGTGGGATTGCTGGGTCAAATGGTATTTCTGGTTCTAGGGTTCTAGATCTTTGAGGAATTGCCACACTGTCTTCCACAATGGTTGAACTAATTTACATTCCCACCAATAGTGTAAAAGCATTCCTATTTCTCCACATCCTCATGGAATACTATACAGCCATAAAAAGAATGAGTTCATGTCTTTTGCAAGGATATGGATGAAGGTAGAAACCATCATTCTCAGCAAACTAACACGGGAACAGAAAATCAGACACTGCATGTTCTCACTCATAAGTGGGAGTTGAATAATAAGAACATATGTGCACAGGGAGGGGAACATCACACACTGGGGCCTTTCTGTGGGTGGGAGGCAAACGGAGGGATAGTATTAGGAGAAATACCTAATGTAGATAACAGGTCGATGACTGCAGCAAACCACCATGGCACATGTATACCTATGTAACAAACCTGCATGTTCTGCACAAGTATTCCAGAACTTAAGTATAATAAAAAAAAGAAAAAAAAAAGAAAACATTTTGAATAAATATTCTAAAATATCATGGCAGAACATTTTGTACAAAATAATGGTCTCTATTATGTATCATGAATAGTATTATATGATGAGCTAAATAAATAGTGAATATATATCAAATTGATGGTAATTCAAGTGTGATGATTTATGGCCAGAATCAAGAAATGCTTTTTAGCTTGAAATTGAGTGACTCCCTATTAAATAAGCCTAAATTTCCTGGAAATTTAGGAAAAGGAAACTATTTGGCTAGTCAAAATATAAGTGTGAATACTGCTTATGTTTTTCTTGGCTTACTTTAAATCTATTAATTAAACATTGTCTAATCTGCGAAATATGGGATGCTTTTGGCAGCTGTGTCCCACAGGATTTAATTCCTAAAATGACTAAATTCCAATCACTAGTCATCCAATTAATTTTGTTTTAAACTAATCAGATGTTCTGCAGATTTTTCTGGTTTCTACCCTATTTCTTGGAACAGAAATTTTAATGCAGACTTTTATGTATTGATACAGAAATGAGAAACCTAATCTCTGCAGCAGCTGATCCAGTGCGGGTGTGGGGTGGAAGAAAACAAAACCTCAAATATTTGAATGTTGCAACTGAATTGCTTTTAAATGCCTGGTGTCTTTCAACCTTGATTAATCCCAAGTGTGCTTACTGTCTGTGGCCATGAATTCTGAACAATTATGGCCTTTTTAAATATTTTAACTCTACTCCATTTGATATGACATCTGACCTAAGGCTCCTGATGATGTATATTAAATATTAGTAAAGCTTAGTTCCTTTATTAGTTTTGACAAAATAAATATAAATAGAAGTTTAAGTATTTTTTTAATTCTAATTATTCCTCTATTGGTTTTGTTAACAAGGACTCAAGAACCACACAACAGACAGCAGTGACTTAAGAAAAGGAAACTATATTATTTGTATAAAATGAAGCTATAATAATAAAAATAATAACTGTAAGTGATGTCATCCATTAAAAACTCATATTTACCATTAAATTGGTTAGTACCAGAAACTGTGCTAAGCCCTTAATGTATGTTGACATGCCTATAAGGAGCCTAGACTTTTTAATAAATAGTTTTTGATTGTAGAAACTTAGTTTTGCTATTTGTCAGCTATTTTGACAACAATATCAGCACACTGACAAATTAGTCACTTTAAACAAATATTAAATTGACCTAAATTCTGGAGTTGAACATGATAATACATAAAAAAAGATCTATAAAATATGAAATACATTTTAGCATATAAAAAGAAGATTTGTATTTAGATAACTTGTAAAAAAAGAAAGAGCTTTATACTTACCTAAAAGTAAATTCTCATGGATTAAATAAAAATATATTAATATAAACTAAAAACATTCAAACAGAATTGTCTTCTTACTCTCAGTTCATTATAATCTGAACCAAGTGGAAAGGAATTTGGCAAAATATCTCTTTCTTACATGCCATAAATTAGAAAGATAAGCAAAAAACACTTAAGTTTTGATATTTACCTGATGTCATGACTACTTCTGGGATTTCAGTTGGGCTTTCCAGATGTATTTGGATTAGAAGGTAGAAGTCAAGAGAATTGGTTCATGGGTGGCCAAAAGTATCTAAGCTAAAAGCGAGGATCAAAACGTCTTATAAATATTGAAGTCAGCCAATATTCCAATGTTTATAAACAAAGGAATGATTTTCTATAATCTGAGTCATAATTACTGAGACCAAGCCCCAGGAGACTGACTAATGCTAAACTCAACGTCTCTCTTCTAGTTATCACTGTCTTCTCCAACTTCTTAACCTCTCAACTGTTGTCACTTAAGAATCTTGCCCTTACGGAGAAGTAGGGTTAGGCTGACCTCAAAGAGCTTCTTTCTTTCTTTTTTTTTCTTTTAAGTTCAGGGGTACAAGTGCAGGTTTGTTACATAGGTAAACTTGTCTCATGGCAGTTTGTTGTAAAGATTATATCATCACCCAGGCATTAAACATAGTACCCATTAGTTATCTTTCCTGATCCTCCCCATCCTTCCTCCCTCCACCTTCTAACAGGCCCCAGTATGTGTTGTTGCTCTCTATGTGTCCATGTGTTCTCATCATTTAGCTCCCACTTATAGGTAAGAACATGTGGTGATTGGTTTTCTGTTCCTGCATTAACAAACGTTAAAGATAATGATCTCCCTGCAAAGGACATGATCTCATTCTTTTTATGGCTGCATAGTATTCCATGGTGTATATGTACCACATTTTCTTCATTTTGTTTGTTTGTTTGTTTGTTTTTCAGGATTCTGCCCTTAAAAGTGCTGGTTTCTTTAGTATTCTTTGATGCACTCAAACAGAAATTTGCTTATTTGTTTGTCTGATTGTATTTTGTCCAGATTTCATTGTTGCTTGTCTGTTTGTGAAAGGGATGGTTTGCACAAGGCGACTTTACTGTTATCAGAAACCAAAATTCCTCTACCAGATTTAAAAAATGATTTCTCAATGAATTCAGATGAGATTGGGCACATTCAGGGTGGTATGGCCATAGACAGCTCTCAATGAATTCAGAACTATTCAGAGAATAGCTATGTCATTTTAAGGGCCCTCAAATATTTAAAAATGGGAATGGGAATCACATAGAACGAGCTAAAGAAAAAGATGGAGAAAAAATAGATACAGAAGTGGGCAAGATGGAACAGTTAGCCCACTGTAAAAAACAAGGTTCCTGGAATCTCAGTGATAGGTTCAGAGTAGTGCATGGAAGAATCAGTTGTACACACTTTTAACTAAACATCACAATCTGAAATACCTGTCATATGATAGCTTTGCATGCTAATTTTAAAAAATGTATTGTCTATATGAATAAGGTTAATTCTGTTTAAAAGTTGACTTAGAATATTTTGCTTTTAATTTTAATTGGATTTTCAAACCACACTTCTCATAGTTTTCATATTATTGACTCAAAAATGTAGTAGAAATCATGTTCTGTAAGAGTCACTGGACATTTGTTGTTGTTGTTCCTGTTGAAAATGGAGAAAAAAAGCAATCCTTGGTTGGCACATTATAGAGTCCTATAAAGGCATATTTTAATATGCCTTTAAGTCCAAGATTCTTCTCTTTTATAATTTTTTCATCTCATAAGCAACTAAAAAAAATAAGAGTCATAACAAACTTGTATTTCCCAAAACCTATCCTACACTTTGACTGATCTTTCTGGTATTCCCAAAGATATTTTATGAACCTTTGCTGCATCTTCTAGGAATTCTTGACCAAGGTGAAGCTTAAGGAAGCTGTCACAAATTTGAGTGGCTGTTCCACAAATAAGATATGCAAATCAAAGCATTACCAGAATGTATTAAATGCTCCACTGCAAAACTTCATGAATCAAACATAGGCTAAGTCACATTGAATTCTAATTTATAATGTGGTGGTTTATTTACTCTCTAAGAAAACCCAAAGAATTTTTAAAGGCATTTAATTTATGGAATCTCAAAAGTGTAAGTCTAAGAAAAAGTAGTGTTATTTTCCAAATAAATACCAATTTTGAGGTGAAAGAAGAAGCTCCCAGACAAATGATTTATTTACCAAAGGCCAACTAGTGTGTTAATGTTGAGAAGGAAACAACATCTTGCTCTGTTTCCTGTGCTGTGTTCACTTGAGCTGATTATATGGAAGCAGAGGACAGGAAGGTGAAAAACAAACAAACATGAGTTTTCATGTCAAATTCCAGTGACACTTCTGCAAGGTACCAGGCTGATCTTTTTTAGATATGCAGTTAAACCTTTGAAGTTTAACCTAAGATTCTGGGAGAAATAGTCACATGAAGTATATAAGAGGTATCAGAGTGATAGTAACCCAGGAAATAAATGGCAGACAATATATTCCTAAATCATGGTGATTAAAATAAAATGATAATGATAATAAGGACCAGTTTAAACTAGGAAGCCAAAATTCCTTTTTACCTTTTGTGGCCCTCAATTTATATTTCGTATTAATATAACATTATGCCACTTTAGAACTAGATATATTATTAGACATTTCAAGCCCAGCTTTCTTAATTCATTAAACCTAGCATCTGGTATTTCAAGAAAAGATTGTGAAACTTCCTCAGTTACTCAGCATATGGTATAGAAAGTTCTGTATAAGAAATCTTTCTGAAAAGTGTATGGTTTTGGTATTGATATATTAAAATAGCAATTTGACTTACTTTCCTTTATTTGTCTGGTTTTGTTATCGCTCTTGTCATTGGTTATTTCCTTGCAAATCTGAACTTTCAAAAAAGATAGATGTATTATTTTCTTATTGATATTATGATGAAAAATCAATTATGTGGTCTAGCAAACTTAATAGTGAGATTTTTCCATTTTCATGGGTTACAACTACCAATACTACTGAAATGCCCTCCCCAAATCACCAGATTTCTTCACCTCCAACTCTTTCATTGAAAGTTAATATTAGAAGGCAAATCTCCAGATTATTGTGGTTTTTACAGTGAACTAATTTTACTAGCAAGATTTAGAGGTTTTGTTTAAAAGAGGACAATTCCAAATCTCTCTCCATATAAGCCTCCACTACAGAATGCTAGTATCCTTTGTGTTAAACATGAAAATTGATAAATGAAAAACCTGAAGATTTACTCAACCATTTCTACTATTATTTATATAACTGCATGTTTAAAATGCAACAATTTATGTTTATACAGCTATATAGTAAAGTTTATGAGTAGCTATATTATTCTGTAAATTAAGGATGTTGGTATAAATGTTCTTAATGGTCCTTAAAGAGCCAAAGGTTGAGCATGTAATAATTCATGATGTCAAATTCTTTATACTAGTCTGTGTAAAAATAAGCTCTCCTGTGCCTGCTGAATTTCATCACTTAATAGTGAATAACAGAGGTCAATCCTCAGGTGACAGTCATTTGGAACAAGCCAGCACAGATAGGGAGATAAGACATCTTAAGATAAGAAAGATTAAAGCAGAAAGTTGAAGACAAGGATACATTTTCTAAGTTACTGTGAAGAAGAAAAGTGTAGGAAGACTTAGGTCAATGACAGTGATGAAAAAATGAGTTAACTTCAGTCAAAACCACCCAAAGCAGTTTAGAAGCCTGGCAAATAAATTATTGAACCCTGGGCGATTCAGATCAGAAGCATGAAAACACCCATATGTACATATAAATAAAAAAGCATCATCGGTCAATCCGGCTATTTTCTGATGATGCAGACATTTCATTTCCACTGTACATTTCAAATGATGGTAAGAAACCATATATATGTGTGTGTATATATATATATAATACATAGAATATGAAACAATAGGAGCGGCAACTCTAGTTATTTTCTGGTAAAACACTAATTTCATTTTATTCTTCATTTCCAGTGGTGATCAATAATACAATGACAATTGGACTAATTTTACAGAGAAGCGGTGTTATATATATCTGTCCATCATTTGAAGCTCTTCAAAATAATTGTGTAATTTTCAGAATATCTACTTTCAGAAAAGATAAAATAACTTTAGGTAATAAGATTCTTTATCTTTTAAAGCACTATTATTTGAGGTAAAAATATATAAGTAGCTTTATAGAGGGTTGATATTTTAGAATATATGTAAGGTGTGGCTCTAAGGATTTTGTGAGTTTAATCTTAAGGACAACCCTAATGAAGTAGGTTTATTATATTATCCCAATTATATATTTTTTAAAACATAGGTTTCTAAATTGTTAAGTGTTTGTCAAAGGCTGCACAACTAGTAAGTCACAAAACAGGATTGCACACTTAGGGAATCTGACTCTAGGGCCAAGCTCTTTTTACCTATTCTTTCTTTCCCCCTCTCTCTCTCATCTGTCTGTCACCTATCTTCATCTATCTTCTATTCATCTACTATATATTTATGATCATTCTACTTATTTCTCTGTTTCTTTGTAAACCAGCTTGAATAGAGAAGAATGGGAGAACAGTTCACTGAAATTCACAAGATCTGAATCTAAACTACGTCTTTCTGGATCTCCTCTCTCAATCTGATCAGAGAAATGGAAGTTTTTGTTTCTCTAATTTGTTATGCATTGAAAACTACTGAAGCAGAAGCTTAACCTAAAATGTGCAACTGCGTATAATATGAAAATAAATAGAAAAAATAAAATTAAAATATATGCAATTTTTTAGCTTATTCCTTCAGCTTTTAAAATTAAAGCAAAGTGACCAGGATTATGATTAGCTAGATTTTGTTTTTAGCAGCCACTCTATGTATGATACTATCTAGGCCAGGGGTTCTCAACTTTGCCATTGTTAACATTTTGAGCCAAATAATTATTTGTGTGAGGGACTATCTTGTGCATTGTGGATGTTTAGCAGCATCCCCGGCCTGTATCCAGTAGATGCCAATAGTACCCCTCTCCAGTGTGATATCCAAATATCCTCAGACATTGCCAATTATCACCTGGGAACAAGGGTGGGGGAGGCAAAACCATCTTTAGTTGCGAATTAGCGGTCTAAAACACTCATGTTTGTCATCACTTTGAAGAAGTTATGCAGGAGATTTCTAATTACTCAGCCTTTTGAAATAAACCCTACCAGTTTGACATAATCATCCATTTACAAAAAGACTACTTGTAGTGACAATCGTAACTTTTTAAATGACATGATTTGTTTTGCCCATGTAATTGAGAGTTAACTGGCTGTGGTAATTAGTCCAATTGGACATGAGTGTTTCCTCAGAAAAAGAAAAATTGAAATACTTTCATGTCTGTGAAAATTCCCTCTGAGTATGAGAGTGATGAATAATACATACAAGATAAAACATGCTCTGACTCGGGTTCACAGACCTGAGATTCAAAGAGAGGCACAGAACTATTATAGATTTGCTAATCATCACACTGAAACCATTTAAGCTTTAGGCCTTAAATGGACCAAAACATTAACTATTAGTCATTAATGGCATGAGATTTAACAGACTAGGAGCCAAGATGAAGTCACACAAAAGAATTCATTAGAAAAGAAGGAAATGAATATGAAAGGTATTTTGTCTATGAGTTATTTTCCAGAATTAATTTATGTTGTGTGGTAACTTATATCTTTAGAAATAGTCTTTAAAATCAGATGTAAACTTTATAGTATCATTTTGGTGTTATATTTTCTATAAAACTAATGAGACTAATCTAGATGTGGTTTCTGACTGTATTTTATAGAGAGATACTTAAAACTATTTGTGGTTTTAATTGATATTATATTCAAATCATTTATCACCTATGCATTCAAGTATATGTTGATAGGTAATCTTATATAATTAAGGAAGACAAAGACAATTTATGTTTAAAAAGTCAACTCAAACAATTTCTGGAAAAAAATTGAACTTCTTTTTGAAATGGTAAAACATGCTTTTTGAGTTCTGCCTCTGCTACTTCTAAGATATTTGACTTTAAGTAACTCATCCAATACTTTTCTGTAAATTGGGGATAATAACATTGTCCAACATATTTTAAAAATTATTTTTGAAATCATATTNATATTAAATGTTAAAAAATCACATCAATTCTAAAACTGTTTTTATTTAAAAAAATAGAATATCTGGAAAATAATTTAGTTACCCCATGAAAGTCAGTTGAATAATGCTGTGTTATTAGTGATCATTTACTATTCAAGAGCAGTAGAATTTCCAATTCAAAATGCAGGAAGATATTAAAGTTCCATTCATGCTTTTACTCAAGCATTGCTGTGGATCATTTTAAATGAAAGATCAGAAATATTTTGAGGGAGCAATAGTACACATTTAGGAGTGGTGCATAGTTTTTCTACTAGTACTTGTTCTGAAAGGTATTTAGGTATTTTTTTTTTTCCGTTTAATACCAAAAAAGGACAGAATAAGGCAAAAAACAAACAAAAACTACTATTGCTGTTATAATTAGAAAGCAATATTTCTTTTATTTTGTTCTCTGTGTTTAATTATAATTACTTTACAAATTTTGGACAGGAAGTAAGTTGACTTGTGGGTTGAAAGTGGAGAGTAGAGAAACAAAGAACAACACATACATACACATGGATATGTTTAGTTATACACACGTGCATACATATATATAGTACATATATATGGATAAATATATACACATATATAAATATATATTGCCTTGTTTGGAAGAGTCAATATTATGAACGTTGGCATTTTGGTAGAGATTTTATTTAGCAACTTGCTTGATTTTACAGATTTGATGCCATAATGTTTTCATGTATAATTTGTATAAATCTGATGGAAGAGTGAAAGGGTTTTGGTGTTTTATTTTATGTGTTTTTTATACAAGAATTATTTAATACACATAATGCTGGTTATATATGTCAGGCAATTATTTTCCTATTGTGCTTGGGATTTAAGATTTCTGAGAAAGTTTCACTTTATCATTTTGAACAATTTCTTCCCCATTATGCCGAATCTCCCAATGCCAACAGTTGTTGATGTCTCTAAGAACAGATGGTTTGTGGGAGGATTGTTGAGTGAGATATTCTGCATCTTGGTCCCAAGACTGCACAGTTGCTGTTGGAAAGGTTACAGAAATGACAACTGGTACACGAGAAGTTGCAAACCAGAGAGTGAAAATAGGCAGACAACTGTATGGAGACTATCCAAATAAAAAGACATTTTGATGAAATCTTGACATCCCTTGCAGAAGAAAATGCAGTGATTGCAAGAAGTGGTTGACATATTGGCAATGCTTTTCATATCTATGCTTTAACAAGTTTCACAATTCAACTTTAGAATGATGAATCTGTGGGGGACATTTTCTACAGCAGGTTTNACTTAAAAGTTTTAAAAAATGGAATAGTTAAGGAGATATTAAATTATTATCTATCACTTAATTAACTAGACTTTATGAGATAAAACATTATGATTTGAAAAGTGAGATATAATGTCATTTCTCGGTTAAAATTAACTATTCCAAACATAGGGAATTTAGGTTTGAGTCAGGAACACTTTTAAGACACATTTCTGAGATTTCCAGTGTTCAGCAGCATCTCTCATGAATGTGTTATAAATAAGGCTCTTTCAAACCCCAACGTAGTACATGTTAGGCTAAAAACATCAGTGGATGTGGCTTGAGTTTTGTTTTATTTTCTTCCTTCTCTTGCCTCCATCAGAATCCACTGAGTGAAATTGTTAGCATCTCCCTTCAAATTACTGAGTATTTAAAAGTAGAAAAAAGTATATAGTAAATATAGTATCTTTTTTCCTAGCCAACCTCCAAAGAAATATAGTATCTTAAATATATCAGTAAATATACATTGTTTCTACCATGTGATGTTGATGAAATCACTCTGTTAGATTTCAATATATAGTAAATATATAATCCTATTGGCTATTTGGAACCGAACTTTTACTTAAAAACATTAAATGAGGGCTCATGTAGTTATGACAGTTATATAACTATCAATACTTGTATAACTTAACTAGTATTAGGAAGAGTTAAGTTGAGCCCCAAATAATTTTTCCATCTCTTTTCTTATACTATCATATCACCTCCCTTTTCTTTTAACAATCCCAAAATATGAGCCAATACCGTATCTATTGAGATTTGCAACATATATAATTTCTTCTTTCTTAGAATTCTTCTTTGATTTGCAACAGACAGAATTTCTTCTTGTTGTATAGCTATCAACAGCTATATAACTTAACGAGCATTAGAAAGACTTAAGTTGAACCCCAAATAATTTTTCCATATCTTGTATTACACTATCTTCTCATACCACCTCCCCTTCTTTTCAAAAATCCCAAAGGATGGGACAATAGCATGGTATCTGTTGTGATTTGAAACATGTAGAATTTCTTCTTTGGATTATGATTAATTAAGTTCATACTTCACGTTAGGTTTCACTCTTTGTTTTGTACGGTTCCAAAGGTTTTGATAAATTTATAATGACGTATTGACCATTAAAGTCATACAGAATAGTTTCATTGCCCTAAAAATGTACTGGGTTCCACCTATTCATTCCTTCTACCCACCTTCAACTCCTGTTATAACCATTGGTCTTTTTATTGTCAGAAAGAGCATGTACATAAAGCATATAAAGGCTTTAAAACAAAACAATGAAAACAAACATAATGGGTCCCTGGTCACACACAGCCTGGGAACATGAGGAACTAGTAATCTGTATACATCAACTCGTTCAAGCAATGCCACAGAGCTACTAAACACCTATTTGATCATTAATTGATTGGTTTCCTGCACAGAAGTATAAATGGAAATTTTAGCTCCACAATCCCTGCTCCACCTGTTACAAGCGGTGCGTCCACAAAAAGGTGTTGAGTCTGCAGTGGTCCCAGCCCTTGTTTTCTCAGAGAAAATATTTTACGTGAGAGATTGAGGCAAGTTTTAAAGTAGAGACAAAGGTATATTGAAAGAAGCAAAGGACACTTGGAAGAGGACCAAGCAGGCAATTTGAGAGATTAGGTGCCCCCCTTAGCCCTTGGCTCGGGATTTTTATATCCCCTCCCTTGATACCTTTCTTGCAGCAGCTTGTTGTTGCTCAACTGTTGCATGCACAGTGGCCTGTCAGTGCTGGGAGGGGCGGCGTGTGCACTGTGCTTACTGGGGTTGTGTGCATGCTTGCCTGGGGCAATTTTGTCTTACGGGGATTGAGTGCCCCCAGAGGAAGGCCATATGCTGGTCGAAGTCCTTCATTTTGTCCCCTACTGTGCATGCTTAAGACCTTATCAGGGAATTGTGGTTTGCTGGCTTGTTTTCTATTTCAAGGAACTTCTTTCCCTCTTGGCAGTAGTCGTGACCACTTATCATTTAATTATTACTATTTTTTAACCCTCTCAACCATTTTTATTTTATTTATTTTAATGTTTATTTTAATAGATTTTGGGGTACACGTGGATAAGTTCTTTGGTGGTGATTTCCGAGATTTACTCATCACCCGAGCATTGTACACTGTAGCAAATATGTAGTCTTATCGCTTACTCCCTTCTCAACCTTCTCCAAGTCGCGAAAGTTCATTATATCCTTCTTATATCTTTGCATCCTCATAGCTTAGCTCCCACTTATAAGTGAGAACATACGATATTTGGTTTTCCATTCCTGAGTGACTTCAATTGGAATAAAGGCCTCCAGCTCCATTCAAGTGGCTGCAAAATACATTATTTCATTCTTTTTATAGCTGAAGAGTATTCCGAAGTGTGTGTGTGTGTGTGTGTGTGTGTGTGTGTGTGTATCCCATTTTCTTTATCCACTGGTTGATTGATAGACACTAATGTTGGTTCCATGCCTTTGCAATTGCAAATTGTGCTGCTATAAACATGCATGTGCATCTGTTTTTTTCATATGACTTCCTTTAGTTAAATACCCAGTACCACTTATCATTTTAGATGGACAGTTTTATTATTGCCTGACTATCATCCAGTGAGTGCCTGACATTTCTGGAGGCCCTCTCCTGCCCTGCTTATATCTGTCTAACTACCTACACTAACATAACCACAATTAAATTAAATGGAAAGGCCAAAAACATAATATATCTTATATTTGTGTTGAGAGAAATTCTGCTTTAGTATGACATTTTAGTTTGAGCCATTTCACTACATAGAAGACTTTCAAAATTTTCTTCCTCACACATCTTGACATTAATTTTAGGAAATGATACACAGAATCATAGTGAAGCATGGAGAGGCAAGTGAGAGAGAGAGGATTTTTTGTTTGTTTGTTTTTAAACAAATTTTCTTGAACCACTTTTAGATTTAAACAAAAATAGAACTGATAGTATGGAGAGTTCCCATTTACTCCCTCTTCCTGTGTCCCACCACCACTGTTTCCCCAATTATTAACATGTTGCATTGGTATGGTACATGTCCTAAAAATGCCCTGGGTTACACCTCTTCATTCCTTCTTCCCACCCTCAACTCCTAGAAACCACTGATCTTATTGTCTGAATGGTTTTGCTTTTCAAGAGAAAGAATTTTAAATCAAATACATTTTATATTAACAAGTTCTTTTCATAAAGCATATTTCAATTTTGAATAGAAATGGCACAGAATTTAAAAATTTATACAAGTCGGACGCAGAGGCTCACACCTGTAATCCCAACACTTTGGGAAGCCAAGGCGGGCGGATCACGAGGTCAGGAGATAGAGACCATCCTGGCTAACACGGTGAAACCCCGTCTCTACTAAAAATACAAACCATTAGCCGGCCGTGGTGGCGGGCGCCTGTAGTCCCAGCTACTCGGGAGGCTGAGGCTGGAGAATGAAGTGAACCCGGGAGGCGGAGCTTGCAGTGAGCTGAGATAGCACCACAGCACTCCAGCCTGGGCGACAGAGCTGGACTCCATCTCAAAAAAA
>NW_016827299.1:1239153-1250135 GCF_001698545.2 Rhinopithecus bieti
ATATATATATATATATATAGAAAAGTATACTATGATTCCCTCTTGTAGATTAACATGAGATATTAGTACATTAGTGACTTTAAGGATAACATGCATGAACAAATACTCTTTTAAGAAATGACAATAGTGTGAACAGATGGATAGAAAGAGCAGATATGGACAATATTTAAGTATCTCAAGATCTGCTTATTTAAAAGATGAGGTATATCTGCTCCTTGACTTACTATGGCATTCCATCTCAATAAACCCATCATATATTGAAATTATCATTAAGTCGAAAGTGCACTTAATACACCTAACCTATCAAGCATAAACTTGGCCTAGACTACCTTAATAGTGTTCAGAACACTTACATTAGCTTATGGTTGGGTGAAATCAACCAACACAATGCCTATTTTACAACAAAGTATTGAATATCTCATGTAATTTATTGAATACTGTACTGAAAATTTAAAAACAAATGGCAGTATGGGCATTCATGTACACAGCAGAAAGCACAATGGGCCTGAGGAATGTTTGAAGCATTGAAGTAAAGTTAATTGTTGAGTGATAGGGATGCAACAATGACAAGATCATCCATTTCTCTGATTTCTGATGTGGTGGAGAATAGCTGATGGGGGCACAGGGACATTGACACTTGATGGTTTCGTGGCCACAGTGTTCTTCAGGAAGTTATCAAGTATCAGTTGTTTATCCATGTGATCATGTGGCTGACTAGAGAGTGCAGTTTGCTGCTGCTACCCAGCATCATAAGAGAGCATCATAGTCGGTATCTCTAGCTTGGGAAAAAATCAAAATGCAAAATTCAAAGTACAGTTTCAACTGATTGTGTATGGCTTTCCGATCACAGTAAAGCTGAAAAACTGCAAGTCGAACCATCGTAAATTGGGGACTGACTGTCTGTATGTTAGTATAGTAAGAATGCCGATGTTATTTAAATGATGTAATAGATTTCTAGTCCCTAAAAGCCACAGTTACAAGTAGTAACCTCTGAATTAGGGTCATAGGCATTCTGAAATAAGTATAACTGTTTTTATGTAAGTTTTGCATAGGCTAACATGGAGTTTTACCTGGATATATGTCATAGGGCATGCTGCATGAGCCATATCAATCTCAGAATTTTATGAAGCACAATATTGCTGAGGTATGATACATGGTATACTAAGGCTTAAGTATTTTTGTATGTCATTCTTAGTCTCTCCATGATAACACAATGTGGTCCAAATATACTTCTAAACTATTTTTGCATTTACTCTTTCAAGAGTTCCAATCATTTCTTTAGTATTGGACCTAGTCTTTGGATTTATGGACATGCAGGTAGTACAAGTTTGGGCAGCCTGCCCACTGGTGACATGAACTTGAATTTCAATTTTTCCTTCTTGAGTTTTGGGTAAGAGTATTACACAAGACCCATTGTGTGCTTCTGTGTCTCAAGTCACATTTAAATATATGTGTGTGTGTGTGTGTGTGTGTATACAATATATGCAAGCTGTTTGAACTACATGTTTCTGCTTGCTTTGTATAACATCCTAACATCACTATCGTGGAACCAGTCTGAAGGTCTGGGAACCTACCCTTGATGTAGCAAGTTCTAGAGCTGCCTCTGTATGAACTGAGTGCTAAGCACAACTAGCTCAGTTTTGCCAGTGGGAAAGTGATCCAACACGCTTTTCACAGTACCCTGGCAAAGGCTTCAAGTGCTTTGCTTGCATTACAATTTTGAGAAATACTGCTTTGAGAATGATGTGATCAAGAAATCTTGAGGGCTTGCTGTTCACTGTGTGTAAACAACAGAAACAAACAAATAAAACCTAGTTTTGTACTTTCGTCTTGTCCTAGCTCATGGGGAGCTTTTCCTCTATAGGAGTTTTTCCATTTGTAATATGAAATATGAATACACATCCCAGGAGCTGTAGGTGAAGGCTAAGAAGATGACCCATGAGATGTGCATAACTGCTATATCTGCTGCTGTTCCCAGTACATAACAGAGGTTTGTTAAACATGAATCTGCTCTTGAGATCTTTGAAATCTACCTGAGGAGTGTAATAATTTCTCAGACTGAAACTAGCATGCCTTGTTCAAAATAGCTTGTTGTACATACCACATTGCTGTCAATCCTTGTGCCTAAACATTAAGTCGCCATCAGTGTTTTTTTTAAAAAAGCAAAAAGAAGTTTGTTCATGAGCATTTGATGTTAAAGACATATACTTAGCAATTTCAGGACACTTATCACATTTGATATTTATAGCAATATCTAATGCATGTAACTTATTGTCATTTCAGTTTTACAAATGGAAACTGAGACTTCGGTGGGTAAAAAGACCCTCCAAGTTTATATGCCAGTAAGTCTTGGTGTTAGTATTTGAATGTATGTCATAAGACTCCAAATTCTATGCTCATACTCAATAAGCACCACAGACAGGCAAGTAGCACTGTCATAGGAGCATGAGCCAAGAATTAATGACTTTAGAGGGAAAGAGGAGCAATATAGTACAGCTGCCTAGGACATATAAAACTTTTCAAAATTACAATGCAAAGATAATGTTTGTTTAGAGGAAAACTAGCTTATGATTTGAAAGCACTATTTTAAAGTGTCAAATGAAAGACATTGCCACTATTTTCTACTTCATTTTTCAAATTTATTATATAATGTGCTCATAGGCATCATCCATTACTTGTAATTTTGCACTATTATGCATTCTAGAGTTTAAAATTACCCGTTTAAAACTATGTCAGTGATTAAAACAGTATTTGTGGCCTTTATATCTCTGACTTTAGTGACTTTAGTGTTTTTCTATGCTAGAGACTTGGATGTACTGTATTTCTTTTCTTTTCCTGTCTTTCCTTTCCTTTCCCTTTCCCTTTCCTTTTCTTTTCTTTCCCTCCCTCCCTCCTTCCCTCTCTTTCTCTTTCTCTCTCCTTCCTTCCTTCTTTCCCTTTCTTTTTTTTCTTTCTTTCTTTCTTTCTTTCTTTCTTTCTTTCTTTCTTTCTTTCTTTCTTTCTTTCTTTCTTTCTTTCTTTTCTTCTTTCTTCTTTCTTCTCTTTCTCTCTTTCTTTCTTTCTTTCCTTCTTTCTTTGACGGAGTTTCACTCTTGTTGCCCAGGCTGCACTGCAATGGCACAATCTCGGCTCACTGCAACCTCCACCTTCCTAGTTCAAGCGATTCTCCTTCCGCAGCCTACCTAGTAGCTAGGATTACAGGCATGCACCACCACTCCCGGCTAATTTTTTCTATGTTTAGTAGGGACAGGGTTTCTCCATGCTGGTCAGACTGGTCTCGAATGCCGTACCTCAGGTTATCTGCCTGCCTCGGCCTCCCAAGTGCTGGGATTACAGGCACGAGCCACCGCCCCCGGCAACATCTGCCTTTTCACTGATGCACTGCTGTCTTATCCTGGCATTTACTCCTGAAAGCTCCTACCCATTCTGCAGGACTCTGTTTAGATGCTACCACCGGATGCCTTCCTGGATTATCTCCTCTGCTTCTGTGCACACCCACCCCAACACAGCACTTCTGTTCTGTGCCAGGCTTCTGGATGGGTCCACCTTTCTTGGAGGACCAGAAGTGCCTCTGGATCAGGGAGCATATCTCAATTTTTTTGTTTGTTTGTTTTGTTTTTGGGATGGAGTCTTGCTCTGTTACCCAGGCTGGAGTGCAGTGGCGTGATCTCAGCTCACTGCAAGCTCCGCCTCCCAGGTTCACACTGTTGTCATGCCTCAGTCTCTCGAGTAGCTGGGACTTCAGGCAACTGCCACCACGCCCGGCTAATTTTCTTGTATCTTTGNCTTTCTTTCTTCTTTCTTTCTTTCTTTCTTCTTTCTTTCTTTCTCTCTTTCTTTTCTTTTTTTCTCTCTCTTTCTCTCTCTCTTTCTCTCTTTCTCTCCTCTTTCTCTCTTTCTTTTTTACCTTTGATGGAGTTTCACTCTTGTTGCCCAGGCTTCAGTGCAATGGCTCGATCCTGGCTCACCACAACCTCCACCTCCCGGGTTCAAGCAATCCTCCTGCCTCAGCCTCTCAAGTAGCTGGGATTACAGGCATGTGCTACCATGCTCAACTAATTTTGTATTTTAGGTTAATATGGGGTTTCTCCATGTTGGTCAGGCTGATCTTGAACTCCCAACCTCAGGTGATCTGCCTGCCTCAGCCTCCAAAAATGCTGGGATTATAGGCGTAAGCCACCGTGCCCGGCTGACACCCTGTATTTCTATCAGTTTGTCTATCATCTATCTAACATCCATCATATCTATTCATCTATCTGTGCGTCCTCCTGTCTATCTGTCATCTATCTTGCTTTTCATCCTTCTACTGAGTATGAATGATGCCAATTATTCATTCGAAAAACTACTTGGTCTGGCAACTATGACTTCAGATTCTGACTCCAATGCTGACTCACTGAATTTTGGCAGGTGTATTAGTCATCTCTTGCTGCATAACAAATTCCTACAACACACATTTATTATCTCATAGTTTTTGTGTTCCAGGAGTCTGACACATCCTCTCTTGGTCCCCTGATCGGGCCTCAAAAGGCTGCATCAAGGTGTTGGCTGGGCAGTGGATTCATAACAGGCTCGGGATACTCCTCTAAGTTGATATGCTTGTTGGCAAAATTCATTACCTTGCTGCTGTAGAGCTCATGGGTGCTTGCTTCTTCAGTGCACACGGGAGAATTTTTCTGACCTCATAAAATGAGGGAAGGCCTCATTGTATCAAATGGGATACTAACAAAGAAGTGTCTAGCACATTATAAATGTTCAAAATACTATTCAGTTTTTAATTAGAAACCAACTTTTTTTATCAAAGTAATCTATGTCATATTCCATTGTAGACTATAGTTAATATACATTTTGCTTATACTTCTCAATTATTATAAAAGCATTTATGAGATATTTTAGAGTGTTTTAGGTAAGGAGGTTAGAAAATATGTCTGCAGCTATAAATAGGTGTACAGATCTTGCCTAGAAGTAGAAGCCCTTTTGGCTTCATTGTTTCTACGTTCTCAATTTAGCAGTGAAGATTATGGAGAGGTTTGATGTGAAAATGCTTTCTTAACCCTGAAACAATGCAAATACTAGCAACAAATATTAATACAGGAAAGCTAGGACATGGTCTAGAGTGAAGATTAGGAAGATGTAGAAGAGACCAGGTGGGGCTATTACAAAGAGAAAACAGATTTAGTTATGACAAACTCAGTACCTGTATCATTATATGGTTTATTAAGCAACATTTTAAAAGCAGCACATTGAGGTAGGTAGGACTCCACAAGGATGCCACTTAAAGGTGTTCTACAATTTTTTTCTGGAAGGTGGACATAGCACATTATCCTGAGGATGTATCTTTTCTTTCAAGAGAGTCATTTGCTATGCTCCTATTTGTTGTATAACTCTAAGTGGTATATCTTACTATCCTAAAGATCTTTGATAGATGTTTTGTGATTTGTCATGATTGTTTTATTATGTTAGTATTGGAAAAAAAATTTCTTTAGTAGGAAAGTAAGTAGAATCTTTTGAATCTCAGTGTTATTATGATCTCTCTGATGGAGAGACATGATTATAACTTAAAATCTGCTGGCTGTAAATATGCCAGGGTCACTGAAAGAGAATGCATCATGAAGGAAAGGAGAGTCCGAACTGTCATCCTCAACTTAATATCTAGAACCGATGGGCAGTATAGGAGGGCTGGGTTTGTCTCCACCTATAGCTGAAGCTGGAGTCTTCCCCTCGTCTTGGTCAGACACCTTTCCTGGAAGGCCATTTTTGGAAGCAATGGTTGGGAATAACAATATCAACTGGAGTGCTCACACTTTAGATGCTGAACACATTCCTCATTAACTACTGTGATCTCTGAAGGGATATAGTTTTTTGTTTGTTTGTTTGTTTTTCTTGAGACAGGGTGTTGCTCTGTCACCCAGGTTAAGCACAGTGACATGATCAGAGCTGACTGAAACCTTGAACTCCTGGGCTGAAGTGATCCCCCTGCCTCAGGCTCTGAAGCTGCTAGAACTACAGGAATGTGCACCCATACCTGGCTAATTTTTTTACATTTTTTTTTTTCTGTAGAGATCGTGTCTCACTATGTTGCCTAGACTGGCCTTAAACTCCTGGCCTCATTGATCCTCCTGCCTTGGCCTCCCAAAGCAGTAGAATTACAGTCATGAACCACCATGCCTAGCCCAGAACTAGTTTTAAATGTGACCTCTGTGGCAATGAAAGATGCAAGGACAGCTAAAAATTGGTATCTGGTTTAGATTATTAATGTTCTCCAATCAGATCTTTTGGGAACAAACGCGACTTTGGGCTGAATAAAATTCCAGCCATTTTTTTGTTGTAGTTGTTAAGTTTAGGTCTTAGGAATGAGAAACTGGAGGTTCTATTAATCTGGGTAAGTTGTGGCTCAAATGATTTATTTGAATTAAAAGCTGATGAAAAGAAAAAAAAGAAAGCAGATATGCCTATAAAAGTACTTCAAGATCTTATTTAAATTAATGCTACCATTTAGCCATGTAACAATAATTTAGCAAATATTTTATAACTTCTATGTGACTGCAACTTACTATTATGCATCAGAAGGTCAAAAAACTTCTTTGCTACAACACAGGACTGAATAAAAAAGTTAAAACCTGTACTTATTTCAGAGTCACCTTGCAACTAATAATGTACTGAAAGTAGAACTCTATTCTCAGTATATTTTCAATATAAACCAAGCAGTCACCCATGATTATTTTTCACATTGAATCCTTTAGTGAGTATCAACTTGCTTTGTTCCAGTTTGTGCTTTATCAAAGCAAAATCTCTGCATTAAAAATACACAACTGAGAGAAATGTGCATTGCATTGAAAAGGAGAAAAAAATCAGAAAAGTTAGGTGGAAAATCTGGAAACAAGAAAGAATATCATGAGATTTATTTGAATCATAGTATACTTTCAAAAGCTGACTGATAGGTTTTGAGTTGCTTCTGGCTTCTTAATTATTTGGGCACTGCTTCTCAACTAAATGTAATTCATGATTTTCTAAAGATTTTCTTTTAAACTCAGCATAAGAAAATGTGTTTTATTCTCAAGCTGAGCACACATCTGATCTACCCATGCTTTTTTTTTTTTTTTTTTTTCTTTGAGAGAGAGTCTTGCTCTGTTGCCCAGGCTGGAGTGCAGTGGCATAAATTCAACTCACTGTAGTCTCCATCTCCTGGGTTCAAAAGATTCTCATGTCTCAGCCTCCCTAGTAGCTGGGATTGCAGGAATGCACCACCACGCCCAGCTATTTTTTATATTTTTAGTAGGAGCAGGGCCTCACCATGTTGGCCAGGCTGGTCTCAAACTCCTGACCTCAAATGATCTGCCTGCTTCAGCCTCTCCAAAGTGCTGGGATTATAGGCGTGAACCACCACTCCCAGCTCTACCCATTAACTTCAAATGTACTGTATGAGCATGTTTATCACTTAACATTCATTGACCTCAGTTTCCTCATGTGGGATAGAATTAGCTGATTTGTCAACACTGTCCCAGATTCAAAACTGTGCTTGATATTTAAGTGTATTTAAAGGGTTCATATAAAATACATAATACTTGCTTTTTAATAACATATCTGAAAACACATATATCCTAAAACTTAAGAAACATTGTGATTCAATATTAACAGACGGGAAAATAATTACATCTACAAAGGTGGAAACCTACAGCGTTTGGTTAGTTATGAAACCTATTGGGAAGAATCAGCAATTGTTTTACCCTTCTGTGTGACTTTCAGAAAAACCTTAACATGGTAATTGAGTTTTACTTAATTTGATGTAAAGCTACTGAGGGTCAACACACAATTAGGTTTGATTCTATCCTTTTTAATAAACATTTTCTTCTCATTATTACATGGGAAATACATGATTAGTTACTGTTTCCTTGTCTTTGAACAATATGACCCCCAATAAATGTTTTCAGGGAGATACACCTTTCACAATCCACTGAAATACAGTAATTCTTCATGATTTGGACATTTGGAATTTGCAAATTGGCCTGCTTGCTGAAATTTATTTGTAACCTCCAAATCACTACTCAGGGTGTTTCTGAGGTCATTGCAAACAAATCCAACAAACACAGAGCAGAGAAAAATGTGATTTGCCTGATGCACAGGTCCCAACTGAAGCAGAACAAGATGACCTTCTGCTTGCTGGTTCCTGCTCTCATACCGCACGTGAATGTTCTTTTTTTTTTTTTTTTAGTGACTTTTTTTTGGTTTGTCCTTTCTGTTGGTGAGTTGCTTAAAATGGCCTCTAAGTGTAGTGCTGAAGTGCTGTCTAATGTTCCTAAGTGCAAGAAGGCTTTGACTACAGAGAAAGTTGGTGTGCTAGGTAAAGTTCATTCACACATGCATTATAGGGCTGCTGGCTGTGAGTTCAATGTTATTGAATCAACAGTATATATTAGATGAGGTATCTTTAAATTCAAGGTTAGGTATTAATTAATTGGTGAAATTTGTGACCAGAAAAACCCTAACTGTATTTTCCCCAGGAGCAATAGTTCCTTATTAGCTAATTCAGTGCTTGTGGTAATTTTATAGAACATAATTAATGTGAATAATGAAAATCAACTACCAGAAAGAAAAGAAAATTTAACATCTAGACTGTGGGTGATGGTTAATACACATGTGTTTCTGAAGAAACAATGGGTAGAAAGAGTTTTTCTTTGCTATAAAATTCCCAACGGGATTTTTAGAATTCACAGTAACCAAAATTAGGTTCACAGAGTTGTGTATTTTTATTCTGCACACACATTAGGGGCAACACTGTCTGAAAAAGTCCTTGTGCTAATTGACATGCATAGAGAAAAAATATTACTTCCATGGAGTATTACAGTTTCTATGTTTTCTGCAGTTTTGCTTACAAATACAACAAGCTGTGATGCCACAGCAAACTCCAAAATGCTTATAGTGTTTGTTTGCTCACTCGTTTATCTAACAGTTATTCAGCACTTACTATATGCCATATACTGTTCTACTTACATAGAAAAACACCTCACAGTCTGTTGAATAGCAAGTAGGAGATTAAATCTCAGTTTCTGAACTCGAGGGTCATTTGGTAATAAGAGAAAGAAAACCACTAGAGAGATAAGGTTCTGAATAATGAAGAAGTCTCTTCAATGATGTGTCATATAGACAATAAACGTACTCACCTAAAATCATTGAGACTTCAGAAGTTACAGAGTGTAAGATACCTTGTAGAGTGATGTTAGTATATACCTCTAAAGTGATATGAAAGTGAATAGTCACTTGCAAGTAAAAGACATAGATGAAGAGTCATACCTCCAGAATTTATGGTATTTCATGAATTTGTGAAATTGCACATTGGAATAGAAATAACTAAAGCAATAAAAGTATCATTTTAAAAGTTTCTGTAGTAAAGGAAAAATCTTACTTTGAAGATTGAACTTAGATCATTTCAAGACATATAGAATTATATTTTTTTTCCGTCAATATATCATCTCCAGTAAAAGGAAGGTGCTTATATAACACGGGCAGGCAGAGACATGCACAGGGCAAAGAGGCTGGTAGGTATACTCAGTTGGGACAAGAATTAGTAGATCTGACAAGAATGATGGAAATAGGCAATTTCTTACCCATAGTTACCAATAATGTAGACAGAAAGCATAGGTATTTAATACCATGTCCACGTTTTAAGTATGGCTACTTTGACACTGTTAGTAATTCTGCTTAGGGTAACCATACAGTTATCTGTCTTGAATTTAGCATGTAAAATATTTGAATCTCCTTAAACAATAACTTATCATTGCCCTTATAAACTTTTAATAAGTTTAAATCTCACATCACTTCTTGATCCTTGACCGCTTCTGGGTGCTCCATCAATCTCAACAATCCCACATCCTCACTTAGGATTGATACGCTATTACTGGCCAGATTTTTGCCTTTAGTGCAACCCTCTTCTCTGAATTCTAAGTATATATCCCTAAAGGTTGCCCTGAAATTTCCACTTAAATACTTCAAATGTCCCTCAAAAATGTATGTGTCCAAAAGCGGTCTTCTTCCAAATATGGCCTTTCTCCTGTGCTCAGTGAAAGGCACACCTATTTAATTACAGAAAAAAAAAAAAAAAAATACCTTCTCCTTCACTTCACATCCAATCTAAATGAACACTTGCTGATTTTATGTTGTATGCACTTCTGTATTCAACATTAATATGATAGTTAATGCTACCTGAGTGGTTTACAATCTGGTTGCCCCAGATTCATTCTGCCTCCTGTCTACATGCTTCTCTTAGCCAATATGATTTCCCAAAACTTGTGGATGAACAGCTTCAAAAGTTACTTTTTGAAATTCATCTCCAGTTACTCCATTCATGGTTTTGTTTTTCCCTCAGTTCTCCATGTTCTCAAGTATACAATGCTCCTGTCTACCTCAGAGCTTTGGCACTTTGTTGCATTTGCTTGGCATGCTCTTCCCTACTCTGCTCTTCTCTTCACCCAGTTATCTCCTATTCATCTTTCACATACTGGGTCACTTATCAGCTCCTTACAGAAAGCTTTTCCATCTTCGAGCAACTAGATTTAACTTTCTACGATAACCTCTCATAGTAATAGCAATTATTAGTTTATACATGGATCTATTTACTGTTTTCTTCTATTTTGAGGAAATATCTCTTGAATGTACTAATTTGTTTCTGAATATTAGTATATTTTAAAGTCAATAGCTAAAAAACACTACTCTTTTGGCAAGCATAGCCAGTAATCTAGAAACAAGGTGTGGCCCACTTTTCCACTCAGCAGCATAGACTATTCTGAAATCAGAGATTAGCTGGACCCTCTGTAAGGTCTAGTTCCTAGATACCCTTTTTATTTTCTAAAGCTATCACCCACATGCTTCAGCCTTTGCCACTTTATTTAAGCAAAACTAATAAATTAAATATTATGTCCTAGTTATTTCTTTTCATCTTTACACCTCACCAAAATAAAACTACAATCAGTAGAACTAGTGGTAAAAAA
>NW_016827299.1:1250459-1253221 GCF_001698545.2 Rhinopithecus bieti
AAAAAAAAAAAAAAAAGTTTTATCTTGAGAAATTATGGGTTTTGATAGTAGATATTTTCAATCATTTCCTCCCCAAGAAGCAAAGAATAAAAGAAAATGAGACCTAGGAAACTAACCAAAATGAAAATATACATATCATTGATAAAACAAACAAAAGCCAGAATAAAACAAATAAGAAAATAAAACTAGCTTTCCTGAGTTTAGTTTCAGGAACCTATTTAGAGAATATTGTCATGTTCCTTTCTGTTTACTCCAGATAGTTATTTTTGATACTCAACCCTGCTGACTTCATAGAGTACCCTGCAATGTTAATGTGGGCTTATTAGGTGTTTTACAGATGAAATACACATCAGAATTACCTAAGAAGCATTTTTAAAATTCAGATGCCAAAGCTCCATTTTCCAAATTGGAATTTCCAGTTATAAACCAGCACAAATACAACAGCAAAACCTTTAATCACAATTTGTATATGTAGCCATGTCAGAGAATCACTGTGCCAAATGTTCCACATATTGGGAAGCTATAGCTATTACAGGTTTTACATGCCTGAGAGGTTCATTGTCCTTTCAAGTGTACTTAATAAATCACTTCCAGACTCACTGAATTTCTTAATTTTCTTCCCCAAAATATATAAACGAATGTAGTTACTAACAAGTAGGATTAGTTTTAGATCTTTCATTGCAATCTATTAGGACTATAATAACTAATTCATATTAGATAAAGGGTAAAATTAAATGTATATGTTAGTGTGTAAAAGATGTAGTCATGGAGAAACTTACTTGAATTGAAAGATAGTTATGCATTGTTACGAAACACTCAGAAAAGTCTTAGTTTTAGAGTTATTAGCAACTACGTCTTAATCTGTCTGGAAATACCTTAAATTCTTCTTAAATGTAGAGAATTCCTTGACCAATATTTTAATCTCTTTCAGGCAAATTCTAATAGATGCTCCATTTCTGGAGTACAAAACAAATTCAGAAAAATTTGGTTCAAATTGTCAACGTTTATATCAGAGAATAGATGAGAATAAAATATCTAAGGTGCACATCCACTAAAAATTGAGTAAAATGTAGAAGTATGTGCTTATATATAAATCAGATTATTGTTGGTTGCATAATACTATAAGGGAAAATGTATTATTTCACATAACTCAGCATTTTAACAAAATCATAAAGGACAGTTTTTTTTCTTTCCATCTTTTTGTATATTAGCCTTAGCTATTCAATATCAAAAGATGCCTGTAGCAGCTCCAAGAATCACACATCATACAACAATTAGCAAAGGTGTCAGAGGCATTGGAACCAGAGAAACTCTATCTTGAATACGGGCTGGGTAAAATGATGCTTAGACCTACTGGGCTTCATTCCCAGACCCTTAAGCCATTCTTAGTCAGAGGATGAGGTAGCAAGTGGCTGTAAGAGACAGGTCAAAACGAGCTTGCTAATAAAATAGCTTGCAAAATAAGCCAGCTAAGACCCACCAAAACCAAGATGGCAATGAGAGTGACCTTTGGTCATCCTCACTGCTACATTCCCACCAGTGCCATGATAGTCTACAAATGCCAGTCAGGAAGTTACTCCATATGATGTAAAAAGGGGAGGTATGAATAATTCCCTCCTTGTTTAGCCTATAATCAATAAATAACCATAAAAAATGGGCAGCCAGCAGCCCTTGGGGCTACTTGTCTATGGTGTAGCCATGCTGTTGTTTCTTTGCTTTTCTAATAAACTTGTTTTCCATTTATTCTATGGACTCACTTCAAATACTTTCTTGCACAAAATCCAATAACCCTGTCTTGGGGTCTGGATCAGGATACTTTTCCTGTAGTAAAGGCAGTTAAAGAGGAAGCAAGCCTGGACATTTCTCTGGTGTATCATTGACCAGGACTATCCCAAAGACTTGAACTTAATAAGAGTTATAAAACCAACTATACTTAGTTTAGACTACTTTCATTTCATTCTATCAGGATTTTTTTTCATCTCTGAAAAACATGGTTGCTCAGAAGAAAGTGAACAAACCTGGGTTCTGTTAGCAAAGATGAGGAGGGGGATCAATGTTTTGTAGGTGACAGTGGATTAAATGGTGACATTCAGTGTAGCTTAGTAACAAAACGTATGTGCAACATTTTGTGGTCAGTAAAGTTGGAACTAGACAGCATTCGGGGACTGAGGTAAAATAGTGAAGAGAATAGACATGGATAGTTTTGCTTTAAGTAAGGTATTGACACCAAGGGACGTTTTTACACAGTTCAGCTAAAAGGTAAATTTTGCTCATGCTGAGAGTAGCCTACAACTTGTAGGCCAGACCAAAAAATTGAATTTAATGATTATAAAGAAGAGTGAGGAGGCTGATCATAATGACTTATTCTAGTCCTGCTTCAATTCCTTATTAAAGTTGATTGTACATTAAAAAGTCAGGAAACAACAGGTGTTGGAGAGGATGTGGAGAAATAGGAACACTTTTACACTGTTGGTGGGATTGTAAACTAGTTCAATCATTATGGAAAACAGTATGGCAATTCCTCAAGGATCTAGAACTAGATGTACCATATGACCCAGCCATCCCACTACTGGGTATATACCCAAAGGATTATAAATTATTCTACTACAAAGACACATGCACACGTATGTTTATTGCGGCACTATTCACAATAGCAAAGACTTGGAATCAACCCAAATGTCCATCTGTGACAGACTGGATTAAGAAAATGTGGCACATATACACCATGGAATACTATGCAGCCATAAAAAAGGATGAGTTTG
>NW_016827299.1:1254452-1260661 GCF_001698545.2 Rhinopithecus bieti
ACACGTATGTTTATTGCGGCACTATTCACAATAGCAAAGACTTGGAATCAACCCAAATGTCCATCTGTGACAGACTGGATTAAGAAAATGTGGCACATATACACCATGGAATACTATGCAGCCATAAAAAAGGATGAGTTTGCGTCCTTTGTAGGGACATGGATGCAGCTGGAAACCATCATTCTTAGCAAACTATCACAAGAAGAGAAAACCAAACACCGCATGTTCTCACTCATAGGTGGGAACTGAACAATGAGATCACTTGGACTCGGGAAGGGGAACATCACACACTGGGGCCTATCATGGGGAGGGGGGAGGGGGGAGGGATTGCATTGGGAGTTATAACTGATATAAATGACGAATTGATGGGTGCAGCACACCAACATGGCACAAGTATACATATGTAACAAACCTGCACGTTATGCACATGTACCCTAGAACTTAAAGTATAATTAAAAAAAAATAAAGTTGATTGTAGTATTGTACATACTGGATAATTAATACAGTCCCTGAACTACTTGAGTTACACATGTATTGTTCTTATAACAAGAAAGAACGTATATTGGTTCTTAACAGCACCAAGTAAGAATTTCATTATAGGTACCCTGAGTTAAATACATTGTGTTCCTTTCTTGTATAAAAGTGAAAAAAAAAAAAAAAGGACCTCATTATTTATTAAGTCCTGCAGTCGTTTTATTTAAAATTAACAACTCAGCCTTTATATCTTTGGAAAATAATATAGCCAAAATTATCCTTGTGAAAAAATAAGAGAATTCAGCAGGGAATGGGAACTTGACTTGAAGATCTCTGTTTATAGTATTAAAACTATTGCTTTGGAAGAATATTCCATTATAATATTAAATGTTTACATTTGTGTATTACATTACATTACTCAACTACAGTCACATATCAAAATTGTAAAATAATTTATAGCTAGCAAGTTCAGTGAGATTGTTTAGAGCTTACAAAATAACTTAATAATTTTTACACACACACGAAACAGAACACAAAAGGAGTGTAGAATTAAAGTCCAATAGACTTAGGTTTATTTAATGAAATGTTTATTGTCTCATTCTGAAAAAAGGTACATTGAGAAGGAAGCTATCCTACTTTTACAATGGAAGTAGGGATTATGGAAAAGCACAGGGGAATAAGAAAGGTGAGCCAGTTTAAATGACCTTTATTCAAGTCCTCTGGAAACAAATGAATATGAGGATTTTTCTAGCAGACTATAAAATAGAACTAGGAAAAAACCCAATTACCAAATGAATATACTTTCATAAAAGAAAGCTTATAAGTATATAATTACATAGAAATGTCTTCACTCTGAATTTTAAAGTTAAAAATAGTATTTATTGAAAATGTTATGCATAATTATATAATGTATGAATTTAAATGTTAATAAATTGCAATTTATTGTTTAAACAATTATATATTTAGAACATACACATTATCAAATATTTTTATATTTTAACTCTTCAAGAGAAAATTTAAAAAATATATGCGTTTAGAAAAACTGTCAAAAAACTAACCATTAAATCATTCTATATGATTTTCTCTGGTGTTTCAGAACAGATGATATAATCTAAAGTGTTCATGTGTGATAACATTAGCAAGGAAATAATCCTTTATGCATTTCCTGTTCTGTTAGGGTACAATTCAGAACTTCCAGCATTGGAATAATTTTGCTGCTCTACTTGTGCACAATCTGAGTTTTGCTTTGCAAATAATTTTCTTTAAAGACCATGTCATGCAAACAATCTCCTACTAGAAAAATTTATGGCAGAAATTAACAGTCAAAGAGTTCTGGGAGCAAACTGGGGATAGACAATATGTGTGTGTGTGTGTATGTGTATATATATACATCATATACACACACACACACAAAACCCCTCAAAATCAGTATTTGTTTCTACAAACATTGCTTGCTTTTAGATTGCAGACTCTTCAAGTAAAAAGACTTTTGTTATTTTTGTACATATTTTAATTCTCTATTTCATATATTTGACTGAACGTGGTGACTAACACACAATTGACACTCAATAGCTGCTACATGGTTTGCACTCTGACTCCTTCTCTAAACATCATGGTTTATAGTTTTATTTGAATCACTGTTCTTATACATCTACTGAAGATACATTGTTTTACAAAAGTCTTAATTTTTTTTTTTTTTTTTTTTTTTGAGACGGAGTCTTGCTCTGTCGCCCGGGCTGGAGTGCAGTGGCCGGATCTCAGCTCACTGCAAGCTCCGCCTCCCCGGTTTATGCCATTCTCCTGCCTCAGCCTCCGGAGTAGCTGGGACTACAGGCGCCCGCCACCTCGCCCGGCTATTTTTTTGTATTTTAGTAGAGACGAGGTTTCACCGTGTTAGCCAGGATGGTCTCGATCTCCTGACCTCGTGATCCGCCCGTCTCGGCCTCCCAAAGTGCTGGGATTACAGGCTTGAGCCACCGCGCCCGGCCAAAAGTCTTAATTTTTAAAGAATATGCTTTGTAGGATTAAATTATTATACTGTATGATTACCCACATTGGGTGGAAACTGCAGATTTTTACCATCTATTGTGGTAGCAACTAGCCGTATGTGGTTATTTCCATTTTTATTTAAATTAATTAAAACTTAAAAAATAGAAAAGTCAGTTTTTCAGTTGTACTAGGCACATATCAGGTATTCAGTAGCCACATGTAGTTAGTGGCTACCATAGCACTGGTAGAATATCTCCATCCTTACAGAAATTTACACTGACGAGCACTGTAAAAGATTGTGCTATGCATTAGGGACATATGACACAGTAACAAATTAATTGCATTTGCATTATAAATAAAAATATATGGTAAACATTTCTACAACATTAATTACTTTCGATACTCTGCAGAAATTTAATTTGCAAAGAGCATATATCCCAAAATTTGTGTACAGGGTTAGAAATACTACTCTTTAAATCTGAATGGGAGTTAACATCAAATGGGTGAAATTAGCATCTGTAGATACAAGATACTCTAAAATATAATTAGTAAGTATAGATCTAAAAGAGCTGAGATAGGCCCGGCGCGGTGGCTCAAGCCTGTAATCCCAGCACTTTGGGAGGCCGAGACGGGCGGATCACGAGGTCAGGAGATCGAGACCATCCTGGCTAACATGGTGAAACCCCGTCTCTACTAAAAAATACCAAAAAAAAAAAAAAAAAAAAAAAAAAAGCTGAGATATTCAGGTGATTTTCAGGTGATTGTAACATGCCTGAGGTAAGGTTGTCTTTCTAGAGGAAAATCATTTTAAATGCACTAGGAAAAAAAAAAAAAAAAAAAACTTACTATGTTGCCAAAGTTTTTGTAGCAATATTCTACATTGGTTATTATTTACAAAGACTTACATAAAGACTTACAAACCATTTTCTTATATGTTACTTTACCTTATTCTCACAATGATATGAGAAATAGGATGTATGATAAAATATTGTAGATGAGACCTTACCTATGTATTGGCCTTACCCTTAGCTAATAAAAGTTGCAGAGATCATGATGCTCAAGCATGCTGTGATAATTAATTTAATATATCAGCACCTTGACAATCATTAGAATAATGTGCTAAGTAGAGAAGAATTCAAGTCATTGGAAAATTACTGCTCTCATTGTTAAAATGTGAAAATAATTAGACTCCCTATTTACAAATTAACACATCCAGGCTATGGGTCAGGAGTAAGTCTCTATTGTGATCCTGCATGGTAAATAAGTAATGAACATCATTCGGAGGTGAATCAAGAACAGAGCGAATATCACTTTCGGGAGAAGTAAAATCATTTCACAGAGTGGTTTGTATTTTGGACTGGATGACTTTAAAAAATTAGAGCTGATTGAGTTTTATATCTGTGGTTCATTTTGTTTTGTAGCTTAATTATTTTTGTATGTAAATTGACAAATTTGTATATATTTATGGTATACAGTATGATACCCCCACACACATTGTGGAATGGCAAATTCAAGCTAATTAACATCTGCATTACCTCATCCACTTATCATTTTTTTTTGTTTGTTTGTTTTGTTTTTTTTGAGGCGGAGTCTCACTCTGTCACCCAGGCTGGAGTGCAGTGGTGCAATCTTGGCTCACTGCAACCTCCGCCTCCTGGGTTCAAGTGATTCGATTCTCCTGTTTCAGTCTCCAAAGTAGCTGGGACTACAGGCATGCACCACCACGCCTGGCTATTTTATTTTATTTTATTTTATTTTGTTTTTAGTAGAGATGGGTTTCACCATATTGGTCAGGCTGTTCACGAACTCCTGACCTCAAGTAATCCACTCGCCTCAGCCTCTCAAAGTGCTGGGATTAGAGGTGTAAGCCACCAAGCCCAGTTCACCTATCTTTTTTTCGTGGTGAGAACACTTAAAATATCTTATAAAATTTTCAACTATAGAGTACATTGCTATTAACAATAGTCACCAAGTTGTACAATGGGTCCTCTGAACTTATTCATCCTATCTAACTGAAATTTTGTATATTTTATCAACATGTCTCCAATTTACCCTTTCTTCCAATCCCAAATAATCACCATGTTACTTTCTGCTTTTATGAGTTCAACTTTTTTAGATTTCACACATTAGTGAGATCATACAGTTGTCTTTTTGTGACTGGCTTATTTCACTTAGCATGAAGTCCTCCAGGTTAATTTATGTTATTGCAAACGACAGGAATTTGTTCTTTTTAAAAACTGAACGTATTTCACTGAAAAAAAATGTCACATTTTCTTTATCCATTCATCCATGGATTCCATATCTCAGCTACCGTGAAAGATACTGCAGTGAACATGGGAGTGCAGATACCATTTTGGCATACTGATTTCATTTTCTTTGGATATATACTAAGTAGTGGAATTGTGGAATCATATGATACCTCCATTTTTATTTTGTGAGAAACCTCCACTTCGTTTTCCATGATGGCTATACCAATTTACATTTCCACCAATAGTGTATAGGGTTCCCTTTTCTCCATATCCTTATCAACACCTGCTACCTTTCATCTTTTTGACAATAGCCACTCTAACAGGCATGAAGTGACATCTTATTCTTGTTTTAATTTACATTTTTCTGATGATTAGTAATGTTGAACATTTTTTCATATACCTGTTGGCCATTTATATGCATTTGAGAAATGTCTATCTAGGTTCTTTTCTCGTTTTTAAAATCAGGTTACTTGTTTACTTGCGAGAGTTGGGTTTTGAAGTATGAGTAAGAGTTTATGCAGCAGAAGGAACAGAGAAGAATATTTTAGACAGAATGAACAGCATGGGAAAACTCACAGAATCACAAATGTTCATGAAACCAATTTCTTTTGAGTGTTTTTTTTTTTTTTTTTAAGTATGATTTTGTTTTGTAGTGTCTAGATACCCTTCCAAGAACAAATGGATTTACTTTCCAGACTCAGAGAGTTCAGGTTCTGTGACTCAGGCTTGCCTAAATAAGCTAAGTAAGCTGTACCAACGGGCCCACACACTGCAAGGCAGCTGAATCTGTCAGGTTCTTTCTTACCTGCTTAAATTACAACAGTTGCCATGAAATGACAATTATTATGATTAAAATTATCTTTTTGTTTCTAAAGTATCCTAGAATTATAATCAGATAGTGTTCTCTTTTGGCAGAACACACCATTAGAAGTAAATGTATCCTGCAGATATACATTTTTAGATACATGGTTCATCTTTCCTTGATGTTTTTCATATCATTGTTGTGAAATGTGAAACTTGTGTGGTTTTATATATTTTAGGGCATTCTCACTAATGTTATCACTGGGAGAAGTAGACAGGTTTAATAAACTGTTCATTATTTCATGACATTTGAGATGGAGTGAAAGCTTAGATAAAACAGGATCACATTTATAGTTACCTCTAGAAGCAATACTAACATTATATTTCTGTGAACAAACGTAAAGTGTGTGCAAATATCTTGTTTTTCCATAAATAGCACTACAATTTCCTAAAAAAATCTCATCAGCCAAACACAAAATAGATTGGTTCACTGTCAAGAAATTTAACTAAAATGACAGATCTGTGAATGTGATTCAAGGAGAATAAAGTAAGATAGATAAAATAATACTATGAATGATAGCTTCAGTAATAACAACAGTGCAATATAAATGGAAGGAAACAGGCACAGACAGGAAGAAAAGCTCTAGAAATTTAAGTGAGACATTTCTAAAAAAAAAATGCTCTGCATGCAAAAAA